>NC_046231.1:6356405-6363905 GCF_009819885.2 Catharus ustulatus | reverse complement strand
TAAAAGGGAAACATTTAATTAATTACTTAACTGGAATAATCAGCAAACACCCATTTAAACTTACCAGACAGAACACTTCACAAAAATACTCCCCATTTCACCCTTGACATACACTGAACATAAAAGTTTAAAATAAGTTATAAAACTTTTGGAATACCTTCTGTCTCTGCTTGCTGTATAGAGCAAAAAGGCTTTTAGTTTATTAACATTCTCTGGACAGCAATCACATTTTTATATCTCTGACTACCTGCATGAATGAAGCACCAAACAAGTTTATTAAGTATGGAGGTTTCTTTTTCTTGCCCAGACCAACCTCAATACACTGCTTTGTGTGTTGTCACAGAAAGTGCTTGATCTAGTATTCATGGCCTTTAGGTAAAATTTTTAAAGATAAGATGCTTCACACCAAGAAACCAGTCTCAAAAATACCCTCAACTCTAGAAGATTCATTGAGAATTCCCCCATGGATACTGCCCAAATTATTCTCCACACTACAGGAACACAACAACATTGCTTATGGATTTTCATCTCACATGTTCTGATGGTAAAAAGATGCAGATCTTCATCCACAGAGAATATAAAAGCAGCTTTTTGCACAATCAAAAGAAGATGCCAATTCTGTATTCGAAAGAAACAATTAAAACTAGATAATGACTATGAACAGCTCTGACCTGCTGAGAGCCTGAAGGCTTTGCTTCACTCAGGACTCCACTTCTGACTGCAGGTCAGCCCTACGCAAACAAAGCCTTAACAGAAATGTTACAGAGGAAATAATAGCCATTTCCAATGATAATACACAATTTTAGCACCTACGCTTGGCTGATTTAGGTGGTCGGCTAACATGTCAAACAGCCTGCCTTAGTTAGGTGAGCCTTTAATGGGTAACTGGCAGACTCTGGCAGCCTTATTTCTGTTTTAGATTTGGTTTGTCATTGGATATCCATTACCTGCCATTCATCTTTGATCTCTTTGGACAGGCCTGATCAAAAGATGTCATTTGACCTACTCCACTTGGCAGAAACTTGTATGACTCTCATAAAGGGGGCACCCCAGCTATAAATAAAATGACATTATTATTTTTCTGTCCTATCATGTAGAAGAGACAATTATGATAATGCAGTGTCTGTCACTTGGAGCCCAGCAAATTGCTAGCTCTCACGCAACTGTTTAGCTTTCTTATTTGTTTTTTGTCTGTTTTCCTCCATTTCAAGTTGAAAATAAAACAGAATTGAAATCACTAATGCTCTGCCTCACACTCTGACAGTCTCAGGGTTTCCTTTTATGGGACTGACGTGCAGATGTGACCATCAGACTGTTTGTCAGTGGTGGGTGGTGGTTAAGTGCTGTGTTGGCAGCACATCCCAGCAATGGAATCAGGTTTATACTTCATTTCCACCTCTGCACACGAGTGCCTGTCTGAACGCAGCGCTGGTAGACATTACAACAAACAGATACAATCGGAGATAGTTTATTGTATCTTTAATAAAGCAACAATAGAGGAAATGTATGAGCCCTCTCTGTACTGCTAGGGGGCTTGTGCGTGGGTAGGGGCTCTGAGAAGGATGACAACAAGCCAGCTGTGGGGATACTGGTTATGATGGGGTATTTTTCTGAGTGGCACACACACCCGATTGCTGTGCCTTGTGTCTAGCAGAGCACGCTGTGTGTCCATGTGCCCAGGTGCAGGGAGCAGAGCACTCCAGACTCATCTGCTCCTGCTGCCCGGGCACTAAGGAGCTCTGTGCCACTGGCCCCAGCTTCTTTCTGACCTCTGGGCTGAAATGCCCTTCCCACACACAGCCTTGCACCAGCTCATGCTCACGCTGCCTTCTCTGTGTTTTGCAGGCAGTTTCCCAGCAGTGCCATCCAAGCTCTGGCACTGAAGCTGCAGGAGGGCCGTGGTGGCACTGGGCTGCCGGCCCCAGCAGCGCCCACAGGGGACAGCACACACAGAAAACACAGCACACAGCACCCACAGCACCCACAGCAAACACAGCACCCACAGCACCCACAGCACACACAGCAAACACAGCACCCACAGCACCCACAGCAAACACAGCACCCACAGCAAACACAGCACCCACAGCACACACAGCAAACACAGCACCCACAGCACCCACAGCAAACACAGCACCCACAGCAAACACAGCACCCACAGCACCCACAGCAAACACAGCACCCACAGCACCCACAGCAAACACAGCAAACACAGCAAACACAGCACCCACAGCACCCACAGCACACACAGCACCCACAGCACCCACAGCACCCACAGCACCCACAGCAAACACAGCAAACACAGCACACACAGCACCCACAGCACCCACAGCACCCACAGCACCCACAGCAAACACAGCACACACAGCACCCACAGCACCCACAGCAAACACAGCACCCACAGCACCCACAGCACACACAGCACACACAGCAAACACAGCACCCACAGCACCCACAGCACACACAGCACCCACAGCAAACACAGCACACACAGCACCCACAGCACCCACAGCACCCACAGCAAACACAGCACCCACAGCACACACAGCAAACACAGCACCCACAGCACACACAGCAAACACAGCACCCACAGAAAACACAGCACACACAGCACACACAGCACCCACAGCACACACAGCAAACACAGCACCCACAGCACACACAGCACCCACAGCACACACAGCACCCACAGCAAACACAGCAAACACAGCAAACACAGCACCCACAGCACCCACAGCACACACAGCACCCACAGCAAACACAGCAAACACAGCACCCACAGCAAACACAGCAAACACAGCACACACAGCACCCACAGCACACACAGCACCCACAGCACACAGCACCCACAGCAAACACAGCAAACACAGCACACACAGCACACAGCACCCAGCACCCACAGCACACACAGCACACACAGCACACACACACACAGCACCCACAGCACACACAGCACCCACAGGAAACACAGCAAACACAGCACCCACAGCACACACAGCACCCACAGGAAACACAGCACCCACAGCACACACAGCACCCACAGGAAACACAGCACCCACAGCACACACAGCAAACACAGCACCCACAGCAAACACAGCACCCACAGCACCCAGAGCAAACACAGCACCCACAGCACCCACAGCAAACACAGCACCCACAGCACCCACAGCACCCACAGCAAACACAGCAAACACAGCACCCACAGCACCCACAGCAAACACAGCACCCACAGCAAACACAGCACCCACAGCAAACACAGCACCCACAGCACCCACAGCACACACAGCACACACAGCACCCACAGCAAACACAGCACACACAGCACACACAGCAAACACAGCACACACAGCACACACAGCACCCACAGCAAACACAGCAAACACAGCACACACAGCAAACACAGCACACACAGCACACACAGCACCCACAGCACCCACAGCACACACAGCACCCACAGCCTCAAACAGCACACCAACAGCCACAGATCAGCCATCCTGCTCCTGCAGCAAAGCACTGGGCAGTTAGTCCACAGTTAACTATGGGCCTTCACTGTGGGCAAACTGCAAAACCAACAGTGAGCAAAACCACGCGTACTTTCAACCTCGTTGGGTAGAACAGTCCCCAAAGGTTCTACAACACAAAAATCATACACCTTCCTTTCTTTTTGCTCTGTTTGCTCTTACGCAGGCTGGATGTGGTGCTGCCAGTAAACAGATCTCTGACAGAGATGCTGAGAAAGAACTAAAACTGTTAAGGGCTTGTAAATACCAAATAGTTAATTCTCATTAATTATTTGTAATTAATTATTCATGATTAATTTGTGCCAGAACAGGAATGTTTTATTCTGAATTAATTTAATTCATTTCAAAATTGCTACTTTAAATTGCTACCCTACCATAACGTGATATAATCTCTCTCTGTAGACAAGCCCTAAAATATTCAAAAAGCATTTAAAACAAAGGAGAAGCATTGTGTTCTCTTACAGAAACACACGGTGCCTACTGGCCTTGCAAAGTACTTTGTCTGCTCATCCAAAAGCAACCTGGACAAAATGGACCCTCTCCAGCGGCCTAGAAATTTTTTGCAACAGGAAAAATGGGGGAAGTATTTCAGATCAAAATTGGAAGTGGCTTGGAACAGTTCCCTGATGACAGATCCCACCAATGCTACACAGAGAGCAGCAAGAACAACGAGGTTCTCCTCAGCCAAGGCGACACTGAGAAGCACAAGGGATCTGGGCATCAGTAAGAAGCAACAACAAAGGAATACTAGAAACAAAAACAAACAATAGGAATTCAAAGGCATTTTTTAAAGATGGAAAACACCTAGATCTTTTTCTCATGAACTTAAGGATACTACAAAGAAAGCAGATGGCAGGACATAATAAAATGCAAGTACATTTGGCAAGGCAGCCTTTTACTGTTGCAATAGTGCATGTTATCCTTCTCATGCATCACAGAAGAATGCCTGCAACACAACACAATTCTTTTGAGTAGACTTCTTTATTACAAGGTTTAGCTTCTTAATAACACATATTGAAAAGAGAAAGATACACAGACCAATAACTTCTCCAGTTTGAATTTGCACTGTCCAGAAATCCTCAGCAAAGATAGGAGCCAAAACAGGCACCAGGCAAGTACTGCTACAGAGTGACCTGGACCATCCTCACTTATTCCTTCTTTTCAAACCAACCAAGGATGCAAATTGCTCTTATAAAAAAACTTCTAGGACATTAATTCCACACCTCAGCTAGAATCATTAAACATACAAAACAAGAGTCCTTATTTTTTATCATATTACCTCTTCTAGACTGCAGTCAAAAAGCACATAGAGAATCTTATTTTTAGGATCTTATCATTAAGAAGGGTCCTTGACAGAGACAGACAATTGCCCCACAGTTCCCACCAATACCTTGTAAGCAGGCATTCTAGTCCAAACACTCAGGAGTTTTAAATTTTTTTTAACTCATGAGAGCTTTCTGATCACCTTTGGAGGAGGCAGACAAGTGATCCTAAAGGAAAGAGCTGGTCTCAGTGAGTGGAGATTTCTCTTCTTGGCACAGGATAACATACTAAGGTTTAAATGTAAAAGGACATGGCTGGAACGGAAAGTGCCACTTGGAAAAGAAGATCATCAGTTACATTAGAGAAAGTGAAGCAGGACAATGATGGCTCATCCCAGATCCAAACTGCTGAAGTTAATTGAAAAGCATCCTCCAAAGGCACTTTCTCCCTCGGCCAGTTCTGCAGAGCTGAACCACAGGCAGCTCCTGCCACAGATCTGACCTTGGAAAAGAATGGACAAACTGCCTGGTTGAACTTCATAGTTACTGCTCAGCCTTTTTAAAGGCAAAGGGAGCGTTTCCTCACATCCAACCACATCCATCTGCATTTCTCCAGCTAATATATTTCTAAGCAGTTACAGCTACATTGCAGCGCCAGCCTTATTTCAGTATTAGAATGGCCTATTTTGATTTGACTCTGCAAGTTGCACTACATTGCTATGAAAATGACCAGAGTTAAACTAGTTTAAAGTATAGCTTTAGATAAACCAACACAGATTCATTTGCAGGCACCAGACCCTGCCTCATCATCAGAAGTACTGCCCACCTGTCTCACTGAGCACTCTGCTTTGTTACAGCTGCCTCCTTTGTAACTCTCCCCCCAAAACTTCTATCAGATTGGTGGTCCTGCCCAGGTAAAACAATCACTTTTCACAGGAAGAAACACAGTCAGTTTCTCTACACAAGCAGACTAAAATTTCCTCCCTGTCCTGCTCCTCCCAGGTACTGCTGCAAGTGCACGTCAATCTGGTCGTGCGTCCAATCCCCTCCAACATCCCCCTTACAGGTGACATCTAACTGTGTCAATGGCTTTTGGATACCTAAGATAGTGCCACAAGTAAAATCTGAAGCATATCATCATGAGTATGAACATGATATGCATATGATGCATATAATTAATTTCAAAACAATTTCTAGTAGTTCTTCCAGCCAGGTACTTAGCTGCAGTCTATTAATTTGCCTTAAAATTTGGCAGATTTCTCAAAAAAAAACCGTAAAATCATTGTTCAAAGAAAACCCGCTATCACTTGCAACATCTATGAATATATGTTAATGAAATGGTAAGCTGTTTAATAAGCCATTATCAGTTATATAAAAAATATTTAATCTGCAAATTACAACATACTTACCAAAGCAGCTGTCCATATCCAGGCAACCATAATTTCACTATCTAGCTTGGTATTGAAATATGAAAGCATTTTGTGAGGATCCAGGATATTTGGCATGGACATTAGTAATAATGTTCCTGGCACCATGCACTACCTGCATGTTCATGCTGTGGGAAGGCTTCCTGCTCCTATACATCTCATTATCTACTGGTGCCACAGTGGGAATGTGAATGCAGTCAATCACTCCCTGGATACTCAGGAAACTAGCAATGACATATAAACCTTCATTGACTTTCTGTTGCTGTTGTAGAGTGTTTGGTAACTTGATGAATGTCTGACTGTGTTGCAGCATGGCATCTAGGAAATGAGGAAGGCACCTGGACGCACAAGGCTGACTCATCTGTTTATGGCCCCCCGCTACCCTCCGTGACGGCCGCCCGTCGAGCGCCGCAGAGCACAGCCCCTCCTCGGGATGGCAAGGGAACAACTGCTGCCTTCCCCCTGCAGCTGCCCGACAGCGAGCACGTGGGTGTGCTCCTGCAGTACACAGGTGGATGTGCTCCTGGAGTGCACAGGTGGATGTGCTCCTGCAGTACACAGGTGGATGTGCTCCTGGAGTGCACAGGTGGATGTGCTCTTGGAGTACACAGTGGATGTGCTCCTGGAGTGCACAGGTGGATGTGCTCTTGGAGTACACAGTGGATGTGCTCCTGCAGTACACAGGCGGGTGTGCTCCTGCAGTACACAGGTGGATGTGCTCCTGGAGCGCACAGGTGGGTGTGCTCCTGCAGTACACAGGTGGATGTGTTCCTGGAGTGCACAGGTGGATGTGCTCCTGCAGTACACAGGTGGATGTGTTCCTGGAGTGCACACATGGATGTGCTCCTGGAGTGCACAGGTGGAGCTGTGGGACATGCCGCTCCCACGTGCTGCTCTGATCCCCCCGTGCTGCTCTGATCCCCCCGTGCTCCCACCACTCATCTGCAGCGTGCACCAAAGATGCTCAGGCATGTATGTAACAGGGAGATAAAAACAGCTCCTGCCAGCACGTGCTCCCGGCAGTTATCAGTGTCAATCTAACTCCCCAACTGCTCTGTGTTACTCAAACAAAATGCAAGGATGTATAATATAGGACGGGTTATTAATGTACAGGCAAGATGAGGCATGTGGCTCTCAGGATTCCCGTCCTGCTTCACATTGGGAATGTGTGTGCCTGATATTGTATGTGTTGTCCCCATGGATCTCTTCACTCTGCTCTAGCTCATGCCATCCCAGCTTGCAGCTGATTTTTGGGATCATATCTAATTAAATGATTTCAGATTCGCTTCTGGC
>NC_046231.1:6153152-6356392 GCF_009819885.2 Catharus ustulatus | reverse complement strand
TATAAATTTGTGAGAAGGTAATGTTGTGTGAGAATATTAAATATACCTTGTACCATGTGGAAATCAGTATGGTGGTTTAGTGACAGTGGCAGTAGGAACACCACGCCCTTAGGGTTGATTACAGTTATGCTTTCAAATTTACAGGAATTATTATTTAATGAAACAGCAGTAGACACTTCTAACCTGTGGGTAAATTAGTATACTGCTTGCTACTGAATGCTGACTTTATTCATTGTCCTGGATTTACCCTGTGGTCATTGGGCAGGCTTTGCCCTTCTTCTCCATCCCAGGCAGCAGAGGTGGAGTACAAAATATTCCCTGATCTGGGGGCTGATTTTTCCCAGAAATGTTTGCTCTGCTTTCCTAGGCTGAGAAATGTGGAAACTCCTTAGTAGGTTCAGCATGCTCTGTGTAAAGAAGAAATGAGACTTTTTTTCCCCTACATGTAGATGTACACACATTTAGGATTATGTTCTATAGGGTCTGCACGTGAGCATAGTAGGGTTCCTGCAGGACTCCACATCCTATGGACAGTTACCTCTGCTGCTGTCTGTGGTGGTTTGTGCTCCTCAGTCCTCAAGGGAAGAGTACAAGCTCTACAAACAGCCCCTTCAGAAGATTATCTGCGTTAAATCACTGAGAGAGTTGAAAATTGCATCTTCCAGTGTCAGCTGGATGCTCCAAGGTTGACAGAAGTACTGGGATTGTGAGGCCATGGATGGAGGCTTGTGGAGTCCCTGTTCAGCCCCTGCACAGATGAGGGTCTGTGGTAGCTGGACATGGCTCCTTTCCCAAGAGCTTGTCCACTTGGAAGTGACCACTCAGGGAGAACAAAAGTATCAAGGAGAGATGTATGGGTTGTCTTCGACTCAGTCCCAGGGACCAGTGTAGCCAGAACAGTGAGAGCAAAAACTTAAGGGATCAGGGTGCAAAAATCATTAAGCTACCCCAGGTGGAATCTCTGGTCACAGAAAATGTCAGTGTAGTATTGCAGCTCTTCTGGGAGGTGCCTTCATTAGCACTGGCTTTGCACTGCTCAAGGCACACACATGGACACTTCCCTTCCTTCCCAGGGACTGTGGAGCTCACCAAAATAATGTTCCATGTGCCAGCATGTCCTGTAGAGGCCTGTGGAGGGATGATAATGGCTATAAGACTTGTCAAAGTCTAATTAGTTACTCACAGAAGAGAGATTTCAATTTTTTGGCCGAATCTTTTTTGTTTGGAAAGATCCCAAACCCCTGTTTCCTGGGAGCTTGCCTTCACTGTTAAATCCGCAAAGGGCTGCTCCATGGGATGACAGATTTTATTTGTAATTTTTTGTTCAATAATATTCTGCTTTACAACAGGATTTTTTTTCCCAAGGTTAAATAAATGATAATTAGAGTTGAGTGTGTTCTAACCCAGTGGGTTGTATGGGATGTTTCCTCACTGGCCTCCTTTCTGGCAGCACCAAGGGGTGAGTTCACATATCACTGCAGAAAGCTTATGAGTCCCCTCAAAGGATTATGAAAATTCCTGTGCACAGCTATTTTCTTCTGAAAGACAAATTCTGTGCAAAAGGTAAGAGACAACAGGTGCACAGACGTGACAGCACAGGTGATATTGGTGATAGCAACAGGTGAGTGTCAGCCTGTCTTGCCTCCTCCTGCCCTCCAGCCATAGATAAAAAAATCCAGACAGAGAAATGCACAAATACCCCTATGCAAAATCCCAGGCAGCTGAGGCTTTGTATTCAGATTCATTGTCCCACCTGGTCAGATTCCTTGCAGCCACAAAAGCAGTACTTTCCACCTCAACTCCTGTTGATGGCTGAAGCCCCAGGGGCTCATTGGACAAATTGGATCCCCCCACTGCTGTGTGTGGGGTCAGCTCCTGTGGGAACCTGGGGCAAGCCTGCCCTGCAGGGTTCAGGGTCAAAATCTAGGTGGTCTGGCTTCACAAACTTTCAGCTGGAAGGAAAAATGGTTACAAGTGCTCCGATTCCCTCTCAGTGCCATAACACAGGGAGAAAGATCATATCTCCTGATGCTGTTGTCATCCATGCTAAAATCTCATCCTCCATAAATTTCTTTAATCATTGGAGGGGATTTGCAAATATTTAAAAATACTTTCTCTTCCTTCAGGAATTTTTATATTGGGTTTTATAGAACATTTATAATAGAGCAAATAACAGTTTGGATGAAATTCTGGGAATTGTTCTGTAGTGTGCTTCTGCATGATAATCATTATGAGATTCCCCACTGCTTGCTTAATGCAGCTGTCCAAGTTTTGTATTTACTGGGAATCCAATTTGTTTTAAGAAATTAACAAAACAAATACTTAAGTACTGTGCTGAACCTACTGTAAAATTTTTATTCATTTTGGTGAGAAAGAAAAAAAACATTACAGTGCTTATGGAACAGCATTTGAGGCCACATTTATGAAATTGAATCCCTACCAAAATAATTTGCTCATGTTAATACAGATGTCGTATGGCATTGAAACAATTATTCTGTTGATTTTGTCTCCAAATTATGTCAAATTTCACTATGGCAGTGGGCAAATATCTGCTCAGAGAAGCAGGCTGCTAAAGCAACAATGCCCTCATCTGCAGAGATGCTTATGGGACCATGTGGTCCTCAGATCCAGTGACAATATTTATGGTCCTCAGAGGAAGGAGTGCCCTGGCACTCACAGACAGGGCTGCTAAGTCCTCCTGTCCTTTCTGGAGTTCAGCACATGAGATAATTTCTGTGCTCTTCAGCACAGGCACTGTAACTCCCTGTGATCTGGGTCACTGTGGCATCACTCCTCTGAATGTCCTTTGCTTAAAAGCACTGAGGAAAAAAGCAGGTCTGGGAAAAACAGTGACAGGAGTACTGTGCATCTCATACTGGGATTTCCAGCTCATTCCTCTCCCAGTGTGGCCTCTGGAAAGCTTCCTCCAGCCCAGAGGTGGCTATAACTCTGCAGCAGGTCCTGGTGACTTGCTGAGCTGGGAGTCATTGCAGTCCCCCTGCCAGCCCCAGGACCTGCTGCACCAGGGTCTGGCTCTGCTCTCTTATCTCTCCCTTCTCAAAATTATGCAGATTTAGGTCTCTTTGCTCATGTGCACCTGTAGAATCCTGAGCTCTCTCAGCAGGATAACCACAATGGTGAGCCGCCCGTTTTTTCCAGATATCTGCTGGCATTTTTAAAAAACAGTGTGGGTAAAGAGTATCTGAGAAGATCATTGGTTGTTATTATTGTTTCTTTTTAAAGGAGAAAATACTTGCTAATTGCAAAAAATCAGTGTTGAAAGGTAATACCTCATAGCAACTTTTTTCAGGGTAGAAAGGAGGTCCTGGATCTTGCAGACCCTCAAGCTGTTGGATGAGCTTGGTGCCAGCTCATACCAGTAGGTTACATTTGTCTGTACTTGGTATCCCATGGTTTTTTAAATTTCACTTTTACAGTATTTTTTTTAAAAAAACCAACACCCTAATTTCTAGATCTCACCTAGTGCATGTTCTCAAACCTTGTTCCCTATGGGTATCCCTGTGCTTCATCCAGCAACCAGAGCAGTATCCATACTTTGGAGTTCATTTTTGTGAGGGTAAAGAATGAGCTGTGATGCAGCAATGAGCTACAGGCCCTCCAGAAGAAGCCTAATTCTACCCAAATTTGTCTCAGACAGTGGCCAGTCTGGAGCCCTTATCACAGCCCGCAGTGCAGGCACAGGAGAGCTGTGGAGGAGCAGAGTGCTGGGCTCTGGTTGTTCACATCTGTGCTGGCAGCAGGTGACATCTTCTTACGGGAAAGAACAGGGCCAAAGCAACGATGTGCCACTGTTTATTTGGCTTTGTCTTTTGGGGAGGAGGGGAGTTTGGAGGGTTTTTTCTTACTGCACAGGGCAGGGCAGCATGTCCTGGTCTGAGCCACTCCCTGGATCTCCCCAGAGATGTAGCAGGGCTGCACTCCTGGCAGGAGGGGTTTTGGTTGTTAGTTTGTTTATTTTTTTTTTTTTCTATTTCCCCTCAGTGGTGCAAACGGTATTAGACTTTCCAGCTGCTTGTTCTTTCACATCTAGAAAAACTTCACTGGGCACTGAAGGGGAGAAAAAAGAAATTCTGGCAATGAGATCTCTCACTGTTTTCTGGAACCAGGACTTTAAAACCTTTCTCAATCTGTTGACTGAGGGCCTGAACCAGAATAGGCAAGTTTCAGGTAATTTTGCTGCCTGTCCATTAATGACTCAGACTGAAACAGCAAAACACACTTTGGTTTAAAACTAATTCACAGAGCAACTTGCTCCAAACTGATTTGAGTCATGCATTTGCAACCTTGCTGGGTCTACAAATACCTGTGATTTCAGAATCTAATCTGTATGTTAATTCATCACAAATTGCTTGCACAGCTACGTCAGCACTGACAGTTTGCTCTGTCTCCTTGGAAGAACGTGCAGTACAAAAGTTTCCCCCTATGATGCTGACAGGGATGTGATCCCACCCTCCACAGGGCTGCTTAATAACTCTCTTGCTACGTTGTGTGTTGGATACTAACAGCAGGAAGCATTATTTTAGAAGATTTAAATTAGCAGATTTTATTTACCACACCAGTATTCTCACGAGGCATCTCACTTCTATCTAAAAGGGTTTTAAATTATCAGCTTTTATTTATCACAATGGTATGTTCCTGATTTATCACACTTTTCTTATTTACTCAGACAAATATGGCATAAAAATAGCTGTGTAACATAGAGAACTCAGAAACACCATGTGAATTTTCTGAAAGCAGAGAGGAATTGCAAACAGTTGAAAATATCACAGAAACATTAACTGATACAATTTTTGAGTCTGCTTTTACTGTATATGCTATTGAAAGCAACAAGGGCAAGAGGACCTAATTTAACAGTCTAAAATTTAAGGCTGCTGCAGCAGTCCCTAAGATTCTAAGTTAAAACTACACCAGTTGCAAGACAAACTGATAGGAACTTTTGTGCTTTGTGTCATTCAGGAGCCTGATGTCTAGTTTCAGATGTCATTTCAGTTAGATCCCTGTGTAAAAAAACATTTAGGAATATCTCATTTTACTTTTTTTCATCTCTGGAGCTGCTTCGCTTTTTTTCTACATACAGAAACATCAAAAGGAATTCAGGCTCACTTGGTCATTGTCTGGACATCAGGTTTTTATAGGAACAAAGAAAGATGTATGTGCCCTTCACACATGCTCATATTAAAAATTTATTTGGGAAGTTTCAACATCTTTCAATTATTAGGCAGATTTTAAGGCTCTTGTAAGTGGTACAACAGCAGCAAATGCCACCTGATATTTTAGAGAAATATTCCTAATAAAAATACTGTTTGATTGCAAGGGAGAGCAGAACCTCCAGGAACATATCTTCATTTTTGGTAGTTTAGTCCACAGTAACAAAAACCACATTGTACCAATCAGATATTTAATGAGCCTCTAACTCCATTTCTACCTTATCCCAAAGGTATAGCAAATAGTGCTGCTTTTTTAAAATATCAAGAAAACATCATTTGCTCTAAAATGTCCCTAAAAGCAGGTCTAAATTGCCAATAAAGGCTAGGTAATTGTATCAGCATGGATCAGAAAGCATTTCTCAGAACTGATGAAATAGTTTGCGGTATTGCAGAACCTGAATGATGCTCTCTGTACATTACACTGGAAATATCAAAGACTGGTCTCGGTTTAATTTGCTCACTACTGTGTATTTTGGATTTTCAGGAAATATTTCTTGCTAATGTCATTCTGTTTTGCTTCAAATGTAATTTGTTTGGGGAAAGTCAGGCGATTTCTGCAATCAAGGGTTCACTTGGAAGAACTTTTTGTTTGGTTTTCGGTTACAGAATACAGTTTTTCCAAGAAAATTGCAAGTTTTAAAATTCTCAAATCCAGTATTTTTTATTGTATTCAAGATTTTAGACATTTTAAATTTGAAAAATAATAATTTTCAAGGTTTTTGCCCAGATTATCAGCTCTTGCTTAGCAGTTATACAATCATTTGACAACCAAACACACATACAGTATAAATATTTAAGAAAAAGTAAATTCCATTAAGCTACAGTGTGATAGATGCAGTAGTAGGTACTTATCTTTGAAATATTAAACTCCAGACATTTATATCTGTACAAAAAAGAGTTTCCTGCCATTTGATGAGAATTATGTGCCTGGCACTAATAAAATATTAAACTCCAATTTAAAAGATAAGTATCTTACCCACTTTTTTCATAATAAAACATTTTACAGTGCATATGAGAGCTAATATACATCAGAATTTCCATACAATACTGTATTTACAAACTTTTATGAAAGTTTTGTGTCTGCATTTATTAGTTGCTGTCTCTATTTAAGCACTTATTATTTCATATAATGACATTGTGTGCTTCAATAATGCATGATAGAAGGTATACAAACAGGCTTTATGTTTTGCAGTGGAGTTTTCTTTTGTTGCAGGCGACTGCTGCTAGTTAATTAAATGTAGATAGCCCCTGAAAATTGCATTATCCTTTTCTGTCTCTATTCTATAAATTAATGTCAAATTGATGCAATGTTTCATGTTTAAAATAATAGATACATGTGTTAAAAATTATAGCCTGCAGTTTTCTTGTTTGACAATGCATTATTTTCAACTGGAAATGCCAGTTTCTAACCTTCTGTCCAGAATACTTTACAAAGGGCAGTAAGCATTAAGTGTTAGTTGACAAATATAGTGTCTTTTGAAACTTCCACAATACTATTTGTAGAGGAAAAGACATAGTATAGGGACTTTCTGTCTTTAAAATAATCTGATAAAATTAAATGTTCAACAGATGGTTATCAATAAAAGGAAAAATTCCTTTGAAAGAAGAAAAGTCACCTTTTCTGGCAGATGGGTCCCAGTGTCACCTTCCCCATTTTCAGCAAGTGGCTCATTTGCCTTTTCTTTCCCAACTCTTTATATAAAAAGGTGAGAATTAATTAATTTTTTTTTTTAAATCTCAAGTGTCATCCCATGAAGTCACCTGAAGCTGCAAAAGCATAAATATCATTGTCATTGTCAAACATCACAATCTCCCAGCTTTGCTTTGCTGCCTAATTGAGCGATGTCATATCAATGTCATTGAAAGAAGCTGAACAGTTTGGGTGCTTTTTTCTGTTCTCATAATTATCCTTTTTTACAATTTACAAAAATATTTCATTAGACTCTTTGTACTACAGCTTTTTGTATTGTGATCAATGTCAGTCGACAACTCTGCCTTTTTTTAATTACTGAACTGGGTGATTAGAGTTAATAAGCTATGAGATGTAAATACTGCCATTTCAAATAAACAAGAAAGCACTAAGAAACCAAAACAAAGCCTTTCACTGAACTCAGGCACAACACCCTCTGAGAGATATGTGGCACAAGTGATTCAGTATATTACTTGTTGTAAAGAAGGATGCACCTTGTTACTTTAAACAGCAAAATCCAGCAGCAGGTTTTCAGGGTATGAGATATTCTTTTAAAAGGTGTAGCTTAAAAACTCCCATATTTCAGATCACAAAAGTATTTTATTTATATTTTCTACTTTCCAACTGCAGAGAAAGTAATTCTCTCATAAAAATACTTTATAAAAGCGGCTTTGGTTTTCTTTTCTTCTGTAAAGGACACACTCCCTGCTCTCAGAGGCAGCAGGTTTCCACAGAGCCTTCCACTACTGCTGTTCCAGAGAAGAGAACCTTTCTATGTGTATGCAGTCTGTAACATCTAAGATATGGTATATATGGACTTGGGGGTTGGATTGAAAGTTAAGTTTAACACTGGGTTTTAGAACAGCAGGTACATGTTGGTATAACAAGAAAATTTTGGATTCTTGTATTTCTTCCTGCAAATTCTGCAAATATTGATAGTAAGGTCCATACACATATATCCTTGGGCATCACTAATAACATTACTTGCTTGGTTTTTATATTGAGTCAGAGTTAGTGACTTGTAAGATGGATGAATTTTAGTAATTTCTGATTAACTTTCCATTAATGTCCTTAATGCCTGTTTTTACTCTTCTCAGTAGGTATCTGTTAACACTGCAGTGTTTTGTAAACTCTTTAATAATAAAGAAAACCTTTATGATCATAAAGCAGGGGAAATGCTGCCTAATTGCAGCCAGGATAAACTGCACTTAATATCTGTTGTCAACAAAGAACTTTGCCAGACACTATCTTTAAATCCTTCCCTTAATTTGTTTCTACCACAAATTATTGCAGTTGGTTGCATTCAAGAGCCTGTTCTGAAGAACTGCCTTTAAAAAAAAATAAATTAAAAAGAAAAAAAATGGAAAGCTCCCCAACAATTGGGTAAGTCTGCTTTAGCAGGATGAGGGTTTATTTCTGTTTCTTCCTGAAGGTCTCTGTGCTCACTGTGACGGGTCTGCAGCAGCACAATTCCCTGGGCGCAGCGGGCGCTGCTCTGATCCCATTAGCGCGGCTGCCCAGCGCTCTACAACAAGGTTACACCAGTGCTGCTGCCCCAGGCACTCCTGGCTCCCGCAGTGTACCTGCACAGGGATCTGCTCCTACTCCACAGCCTCTGGATGGGCAGCAGGGTCCCCAGGAGCTGGGCTCACCCCGTTCCAGCACTGCTGCTCCACCGCACACCCTGCCTCTCCCTGCCTGGGCTGCGGCTCTGCATCTCCAGGGCTTCGCTCCTGCAGTTGGGGATTTCTCATCCCTGCCCTTAAATCTTTTTTGCAGGGAGATTTCAAGTCAAATGTGTTTCAGCACACTTTTCCTGAGAAGGCAGATTTACATATGCATTAGGTTCATTTTATCGGAGTACACACACGGCAATGACACATCTCATTGACAATGTGCTGTCTGATGGATAACTCCATACAAAACACATATTTGAAAGGAAAATTGGAGGAGGAATAGGATTAAGAGTCTGTACATAAGTGACATCATGTTTTGTGAAGATGAACTGCAGGAATGTCTTGCCCTACTTCACAGTTTTGGATTATTCAAAGGTCCAACAAGTGTTTTGCAAGTGTAAAAAAACTTCCTTCACTCTGTCATCAGGCAGAAACTGCTGGTACCAAGTCTGTCTGTACCTGCAGTCACTATATGCTTTATTTAATAATGAAAATACAAAAAAAGCTCCTATAAACTTTGATTTTCAGTGCCTCATTGCCACATGGGATTAATTCCTTGTCCAGGCAATGCAGCATTGTGGCTTTTTCTCTCAAAGGTGAGCAGCAGTGCTCAAATATTGTGGTTTAATCCTGTCCTGAGTCATGGGTAGCAGCAGCCCTGCATTTCCAGCTAGATGGCTGCTGTGGTCCTCTCCTGCCACGATGGTGTTGGGCACTTTGCTTGGCTGGAGGGAAGAGGGATGGGAGCTGGCACAGCTTTGATGGCAGTTGCCACTTGTTGGGTTTATAGGGTGTCAGTGACCAAAGAGCTGTGGAAGTGTGTGTTCTAACATTCCTTTGAGCAGAATGTCCATATACTGCCAGCCATCCTTCTTACTGCACTGCACAGGCTTCTTCCTACTTTCCTTCTTTTCTCCCCTTCTGTTTCTTGATTGCAAGGATTTTTAATAATTTAAAATATATGCAGCTCTTACTCAAGGTAGACAGTTTTTTCTCTATGTCCATGGAAAAAATAGCATATTTAATTACAAAGGAAAAATATAAATAAAATGCAGTGGTGTCTCTAGGAGAAATTTCTTCTGGGATTTATCACCATCACCAAGGATGAATGAATGGCACAACAACACTTCCAAAACCCAGAGCTTTAACCCTGACAATTCGTGGCATTGAGCTCAGCAATTTTTCCAGGCTTTTCTTGGACTGGTCACCCAGGATGTTCTCTTGTTTATTTTTCTGCTGAAGGAAGATTTTACCTATAATGTGCAAAACCTAGAAAATAAAAATGCCTAAATAATTTCATGTGGACCCTAATCTCTGCTTTGTGGTAATGGTAATTTCTGTGGAGATGACATTGGTCACACTCAGGTCTGTGACTGCACCCACTGCATGTGACATGAGCTCCACCTTTGCTGCTGGTTCCTGCTGGTCATAGGTGAAAGCTTGCACAGAAGTGGATTCCAGTGCAATTTTACCTTGGGAGTGAAAAATGCTTGGATTCCATCTTGGCCTGTTCATTTAATGTCTCAGTGAGCTAGTACATATCTTTGAATTCCTACCTCAGGTTTCCCCTCTATAAAATGGCACAATAATACTGTCTCAGTGCCTTTCAAGGAGAGTCTTCTAAAAATCTGTTAATAAATGTCAGTGATGCACTTTAGAGATCCTCTAAGGAGTCTCCCGTAGAAGTATACTATGAATTATTGACTCTCTCTTTCTGACCCACTCTCTAGCACACATTCACACTCCTGAAATCCCTTAGAAATAAGGTGCTGGCACCATAGCTTTAAATTACACAGGTTTATGCAAAAGTAAGCCCTTAGGCACCCAGCTACCTATATATATATATATATATGTGTGTGTGTGTGTGTGTGTGTGTGTGTGTGTTGTGTATACCCTAATCCTGTCTTTGATGGGAAAGTTGGCTAGTTGTATACTAAGTAGGCAGATGTTTTTTCAATTACAACCCAAACTTTTACAGAAATAGGAACCTCCATCCACCCCAAAAGAAAGGAAAAAAAAAATAAATCAATGTGTAAAATGAGGTTGAAGTATTGGCTGTGCTTTACAATATATCTAATTCTTGGATGCTGCACAAAGCCCCATCAGCCCACTGGGGATCTGGGGGACTTCCAGAATTAGGAAGGACCATAGCAGAAAAATGCTTCAATTTCTTCATCCCATGGGGAGGTGGGGGAGAGGAAACAGAGATGGCAGATATTGTTCATGTGATCCAGTTAATCCTGGTGAGCACTACAGTCCAATTGTCAGGAGCACCTAAAAACCTACATAGCTTTGTTCAGGATTGCCAGCTTGGGAGCTGTGCATAGCAGATACCTCAGTCTGGCTTCTGGATGGGGCTCAGCATTATCCTCAACCTGTCTCCAAAGACGAGCTCTGATTTCAAATTTGTAATTAATGATTGGTTGAGGGTGTTTAGCCCCTCTCCAGATCAGCTGGGTAAATACCTGTGTGTTGGTATACATGAGCAACACAGCAAAAATGTTCATTTGAATCCTTTTTTTATGTGCTTGTATGTGAAAAAAAAAGAGAATCATCAATACTAAAATATTGTTAAATTCTTTTTGGCTGTATTAGATTATTCACATAAAGAAAGGTTTCAAAAACATCCAGAAAATTTCTTAGTGCTTCACCCCTATGTTTTCCAGCTATGTCATTTCACTGTCTGCCTTTAGCATTTCATTCAGAAATTTTCAAAACAGACAATGTTGTTTTATTTCACTTTACTTTGTTCTGAATTTTCCTTGTATTTTTTAAATTTATTTTTGTGTTTTTTTTAAAATTTATTTTTAATCTAAATGAAAAAATTGTTTGAAATAAATACAGCACATTTATCCTCTAAGGATTACTCTTCTCTTCCAATTTACAACGAGTTGAAAAAAAAAAATATTATCCTCATTCAACTGAAGTTTATTTTATTGTTCTAGGCCTGTTGAGTAAGAAACCTCATCTACAAGCACAGTTGTATATAGAGCTCCCTGTGACTTTGTCTGAGTCAAACCACTCCCATGGAGGGGAGGGGATAGGGAAGAGAAGAAGAAGGGATGGAGTGATGGGAGAGAGCCCTGAAGTGGTCATCCAGCAGCAAGGGCTGTCCTGCCAGCTTTTGGGGAAATGCTGGAAAGGAAAGGCTGATGGTGGGACCACAAAACCTGGGCTGCTGTAACCAGCACTAGCATTCACTGACATCTGTACTTTTGAGCTAAATGGTCTCTGTGCCTCTCAGCCATGATTTAAAGGTGGTGTTATTATCTTCAGTTGGTGTACATTTTCAAGAGCCCGTAGATGACTTCACCCAGTCTCTGTTTGAGGCACTGCTCCAGGGAGAGCTCCCTCCTCACTGTTGACTCTGGAAAACAGAGATGGTTCCTAGGAGGAATCTCACTGTCATCAGCTAAAGGGTGGATATTTAGCTTTTACTTGTTTGAGATATTTGCATGTGACAGGTTGCCCTTGCTGGCCTGGCTTGTGCAGGAGTTCAGCATTTATGGGCGCTCCTGCCTTGGAGAAGATGTCAAAATTATTACAGACCATTAAAGACAGTCTAACATATCTTGAGGTTGACTTGCACACTGATGATGAGTATCAGTATTTCCATAATTTTTTGGCAAGTATCCTTTCTATTTATGTAGCCAGCTATTGATATCCATAGCATGAAAACTGGTTATTCAGCTAAAACCTGCTTGCAATCAATGAGTGATACAGTCTATCAAGTGTCTCAGTCAGCCTGTAGTCATTACTATGTTGAGATTTTTTTTTTCATTCGGAGACATTTAGGATGACTCAATTTCTCTGATCTTGTAGCATTCCTGTGTCTTTAGATGGGAATTTGTAATTGTTGAATTATTCTTGGCCATCCTTCATTCGGAATTTATGTTGTAATTTCAGCAAAAGCCAGACCTTGTACGGCAGTTTTCATCTTTTTCAAGGCTGCTTCTATTTCTTGAAATGCTGGAGGGTTTCCAATTATTCCTTCTGGTCGCTTTGGATGTGAATTGTAACAGATCATCCCAGAGTCGTGGTTCAACATTGTTAAGCTTATCAATATAAATATAATGTTAAACCCTTTTTAGATAATTGGGGGCTAGGTGTGAAAATGTGACCAATTTATGCATAAATTGGTCCTACACTTCTCTTTTTTCCCTTATCAGAAAGAATCTCATCATGAACAGGTTTCAGACTGTTCCTTGTCAGGGCTTCTATACCTGTTAATGGTTGATTAGGTTGTTATATCACATTGCAATACCTGCTTAACCTGATGCCAGTCAACTATGGAAACAAAATTCATTAAGGCAAACAAAAGCCTCTGAGCTGGAATTTTAAGGTTTAAAAAAAAAAAAAAAAGGGTTGCTATATCAGCTTTTACTGCATGAAACAATGAAACCTTGTAAATCCTTACATTGGGAGAGCACTGGATCATAAGTAAAACAGAAAATGAGGAATGAGAATGAGATAAGAGTCATTACATCTATATCCAGCCTTTGATGCCTGCTTGTGTGAGCCCATGGACATGCTGGAGGGAGTTTTGGGGGGCAGCTGAACACGTGGCCTTTCTGGTTAAGGTCCTGGTTCCAGTTGGTGTTTGCCATAGTGCATCTAACAGTAGTTTGTCTTTTTCACCATGCTCAGTGTGTTCATAGGAGTTTATCTGTGGCCTATCATTATGATGAAATAGAGTTTAAAATTACATTGGGATCCTGCTAAAGCACCATCATGCAAGTCCAGCCTGCTCACACTGAACCAGCCAGGAGCTCCATGATTCATGCTGACCAAAACAGCTCCTCAGGACAACTCACAGGGGCAGCATGGCCTGGTCAGGGACACAAAATGCACCAGAGAGGATGTTCAGAGAGGGATTTACCTTGAGAGAGGTTAAATTATTCTTTCAGAAATATTATGGATAAGAGAGTTGAAATCAGAGAAATTTTGCATTCAAACATGTTGTTCCTGGATTTCTTTAATGAGTGTACATTTAGAACAAACCAAGTGAATTGGCAAACTTTTCATGCTCATCCAGTGCGTGCTTGGGACATGTGAATGCCTGTAAAAGAAAAAGTGTGGTTTATTTTGGTAATGTCTAGTCATTTGATTTAATCTATAAAAAGAATGCCATCTTAGTATCAACTATAACAAATAGGAATTGAATTGTGAAAGAGAGGATGTCCCTGCTTACTAAATATGAAAAGACTAGAATTCCTACCTCTTACAACAGAATCATGACAGTAATTTGTCCCTTGTTGGAATACATTAATTTTACCACCTCCCTTTCTACCTTTCAAGAAGAGGGAAATGGGATTAAATGTGTCTTGATTGTAAAACATCTATAGAAAAATATTATATAAGCCATATTCTCAAACAGTTCCTGTTCTTTCAGAATTTTTCTGTTAAGAGCTTAGTATGTTTTAATGAATTGTGCTGAAGGACATCATTACCTGCTCCCTAATACTAGTCCTTTTGGGTCAAGAAAGAGGATTATTTGGAAATATGATTTCTACCAAGTATGCTTTGATCATTACAGTAAAATTCAGGAGCACTAAGTTTGTTTGCATAGCTTTATTTGTATAAATGATCCCATGCCTAAGCAATTTCAGCATCACCATTGTGCATGTTGCATCCATGCCTGAGCCCAGGGGCACAGTTTCAAAGTCAGGATTCCATACTGGGCTGGATATTTGGCCCACACAGTTTAAGAAAACAGAAAATCTGGTGATATGCATTTAATAGCAATATAAAAATAAAACCCAATAAAAATAATGAGAATTATATTTCTATTGGGAGAACATTAAAGTCATAATGGTACAAATGGGCTTTGGATAATTGATAATACTGATGCAGAAAATTATTTTCAGTTCCCCCTCCTTTGCAGTAAAATACAGCTGCATTTAAAGAGAAGAAAAGATAACTTTCTTTTATTTTCTGTTGGCAAACAACAACAGTGCTTTGACCAGCTCAGTAAACCTCGGAGCCACGTTGAAAATGAACGTGTGAGTTTGCTGCCTTGGCATCCAGAGCAACAGCAAGTCCACCTTGGGAACCTGGAATGATGGAAGGATGTCACCTCTTGGCTACAACCTTGCTGATACTGCAAACCTGAGTAAAGGTTAATAATTCTAAATCTGTGCTTTTACTGAACCGGTGTCTTCCTGCTGCTGCTGCTCTCCTGCTGCGGCTGTGCAGAGGGAGCTCCCTCGGCGGGTTCGCACCCAGCCTCACTGCAGTGACTTTCCTTTGGAAACACATGGCCTGGAGCCTGCGAGAAGAGGAAGAGGAGGCTGTCCCCTCTCTCTCCAGGAGAAGGTAATGGGGCTTTGCCTGCCTGGTGCTGGGCAGTCACTTGTAGGTGCTCTGCAGGAGAGTGGTAAAGGATGTTCTTGTCCTCGGTGCGGTTTGAAGTCACTGGTACTGCTCCATTGCTTGCTGAGCTTATCAGCCTGTCTACATTCAGTCACCACCCCAAATTCAAGAGGATTTGCCATTCATGCCATCCTGAGGCATCTTTAGTGACAAGACAAAAAAATTCTACTTGGGCTCATGGATGGTGGGATAGATGTCCCTAATTTTGTCCCAGTTAGAGCCATGTGAGATCCTTTCCATTGCACAGCTTCCCGTGGTCTGTCTGGCTTCATCTTAAAGCATAAAAATGCAAATCAGCAAATTTGACTAAATTTGGGAAAGAAGGTTTTGAAGTCTATTTTATGAAAAGGGAATATTTTTGCACTCTCCGGGTAAGTGTAGACTGAAGTGGGCAAGCACTTACACAGCCATGGAGTAATGGAAAACAAGAGCAGGTGGCAGAAGTGCCAAAGCAAAATATATTCTATAAACAAAATGATCAAGAAAGAGATTTCCTCTAGGCCAGCTGGACTGGCCAGCCAGTCAGACTATAAGGGACAATGCTCTTCTGTTCAAGAGCCTGCCAGACTATATTTAATTTTCACATGAATGCTCTAAATATTCTGTTTTCTCCAGCAAAGCAAAGGGAAGAAATAAGTCAGAATAGGTGAAAGTTAAAACAGACTTGGACTAAAAAAAAATCTGGGTTTTTTTGTAGTACTGGGACAGAAATCTTGTAATTTCTTTTAACACTTGTTTAGTATTTCTGTGCTTTAGAATCCTCAAATTACAAAAGAGATACCTCTGTTTAGTTGCCCGGATTATTGTATGAATGATTGTTGCACTGAAACGCAGATAATATATAAAATATTTATAAAGTATTTTGAGATCATTGAGTTGTAGACAATTTTGAAACCTTTTCTATTGTACTGCATCTTAACTAAATTTCTAGTTTTTGTCAAAAGATGTCTCTTCACATTTTAAACAAGGAAGCACTTGTGGATTTGTTTTTATAAATCAGTCTATATGAGGTTGATTTTATAATTGAACAAGTTAAAGAAAAGAAAAAGAAAGATTGGAAGTGTTACTGAGCCACAGCCACTAACCTTTAAAATAGGATAACCAGGGGTGTCCCTGGAAGTATCACTGTCATAGAGACCAGACACATTTTGCTGGGTTTTGTTGTGATTGACAATGTAGATAGGTGTAGGTTAAGTTCTATTTTTTTTTTTTAAGCTGTAATATGCCTATTGTGCTTATAATTTCAGCTATTCTCTGATAAATTGACATTAATGCTCTGATGAATTAACATATTGATGTACTTAAAAAGTTGCAAGAGTGGCCAAGCATTACAGCTTGAAAACTCCTCAGTGCTAGGGCCCACTCCTGGGATTTAGCTGGTATTTGTAAAGGAATACCAGTAGATAAGGTGAAGTGCCTGTGGCTTTTAGATGCACATCCTTTTAGAGCAAGCTTCCTGCTGGTCAGACTGCAGGAGGGTGGGGGCTTCTTTGTTGCATCTCTGTTATTGCTGCAAATATTCCTTGTGTGGCTAGAACTGAAAAACATGCAGTATGAATATAGCTTTAAAAACCTGGTGGGTCTTCACCTGCAGTGCATGTAAGGTAATGGTTCAAGAAGTGAGGGATAAAACTCAGAGAGAAAAAAGAGAGAAGAACAGATACCTTGTGCAAACATCCTGCTGTTTACTGGTCATGGAAGGCAAGGTCTGGTCTCCCCTTACAGCTCCTGGTGAAGCTGCCTGAGGGTCACTAAGCACCACAGGGCACCAAGGTAGTGCTGCTGGAATTGCCATGAGTGCCTTCCCAGGAAATGAGGTCTGAGCTGCACAGGTCAGGGGCACTCTGGAAGGTGAGAACTGTGATCCCCACCAGGTCTCTGCCCAGCACCACTGCTGCAGGCTCTGGTGCCAAGTTATGGACTCACAGCTGATGGCAAGTGTGGGCTGACAGATAAAGCATGGAATTTAGCACAAGAAGAAATCTATGCTCGAATCTTATTGCAGTGTGTTATCTGAGTTCTCTGACTGCAGCATGTGACTGAATTAAAGTGAATGATGAAATTATGTACAGTCATTTTCCTAAGCAGAAGTCAGTTACAAAGTGCTTCCAGATGTATGTTTAATGCATTTCTGTTTTATTATGGTGTCTATTTGATGTACGTGGTACTGACTAAATGGTTAAAAACACTGCAATGTGTACAGAAGTATATTGTACTCAATTTTTTCCCAAAGTGTCAGTGTTGATAACTAAAAACTGAAATACTGCAATCTAATCAACAGTGCTTTTATGGGCCTATGAGCATAGGCTTTTAACATTTGGGTAACTCTACTGTTGGTAGACATAAAAATAAATGGCCCTAAAATTATTTTAGGATTGTAGGTTTAATATAGGGAACTAGATAAAGCTACAAAAAATAAATCAGAGTAGAATTATTTCTGGCATCACATCTGCCAGGCCCATCAAGGAACAGATATTTTACATTCCTGTTTCCTGGGGTGCAGGAAACCAGCACTCTGCTCAGCTAGATTGATCAGGTGGACTCACAGAATTTATCTCCTTGGCTCTCTATTTTCTGATATCTTATTTTATGTCCTACAGCCATGTTCTGGTTTCAGATCCTATCAGGTGTCACAAACCACACCTTATCCAGAGTCAATATTACACCCGTCAAGTCCAAGTGCAGCAAATATTGTTAGAGAATGGGTGGTATCACTTCTCTTAGCATTTGTAATGGGCAGAAGCTCCATCACCCTGGTATCAGACCCTGTATGTTGAAGGCTAGTACATAAAACTGGCATTTGGACTCCTAAAGATACATGACCAGTTTTATAAAGAAAGATGATTAATCTAGAAACCTTAGCTTTGTTTGAATGTCAGCTTTGTTTTAGTTCTTTTTTCCCCCTACCTATGCTCCAGGTAGCAGTTATTGTGCTAAAGTTAGTTATTTAGTCACAGGGTAAATACTTTCTGTTCAATGCTGTGGCACTGAGTCATGCTGGAAGTTCCTTGGCTGGATGTCACAGTCCTCTAGAGGTGACAGAAGAGGATTCTGTTCTTGTCAGAGCAGCCACACTGGTCATGTACAGAGAGTCAGACCCTGGCTGAGCATGGCCCAGGCAATGCATTCACCCCACTGCAGAACTGCCCCACCAGAGAGGACCAAGGTGGCATCAGAGGACCAAGGTGGCATCAGCACGACATTCCTGGAGCATGTGATCCTTACATTTATCATTCTCTGAGACAACAGTGCATATTGTTCACCTTTTGTTTTCTTCTCTAGCCATCTTTTTTTTTTCTGATTTCTTTTTTTTTCCCCCTTTTTCCCTTCTGCATTTCCCTCGGGGAGCAAATTTTGATTTCTCTCAGGAGAAACAACTTTTCACTTCTCCTTCTTATCCGCTAAGATTATTAGCAATTAAGTAAGTAGTGTTAACATGTACAGAGGGATAATTGACCCAAATTATATGAAAGAGGCTACAGCAAGGGTGACAAGTTCAGTTTCTCACAGGTGGTGTTCTAAATATTTGGTTTTGCAGGAAAAAAAAAACCTGTAAATAGCCATTACTAGGAAAAAAAAAAAAAAAAAGATGTTTCTGTGCCACATAGGTGAAGACTTAGACCTCTTAAAATAAAAATTCAATTTCTACAGAGTCTGAAATGTGAAGATATTGGATGGGCTTTATTTGGTCCAGTGGAATAATGCTTTAGATTGCTGTCGTGTACATATATCAGTGTATATTTAAAATGCATCTGTTTCACATTACACATGTAAATAATAATTTCTGAGTTCAGGTGTGGTCACCATGGAAAGGACAGTTGGGACATTTACTTTGATGTAACAACACCTGGAGTGATTGGGCCTAATTAGTCAATTTGTAAAGAGACCCCAATGCTGCAATGCTGTGTGAAGCCATAGGCAGCAGAATGTTTGAGGAGCACACAGTGGTGTGCACAGTAATCCTGTTTCTCACAGGAATAAGTCACCTGATTCTCATATTTAATTTTTTTTTCTTTCCCAGAGGAGCTCACAAGTTCCATGTCTGTTAATTTGCTTGGGATATTTATTTCATTTTTGCCAGGATGTTATCCTGGGTACATTTGCTTCTTCTCTTCTGTAAAAATTACCAGATATATTCCATTGTGTCTTTTCATCCCTGGCTTTTGAGGATGGGAAGGAGGGGAACTAGAGGTGATAACTCACAGCTGGAGGTGGGACACCAGAGTGATGGACCAAACCTCTGAGCTGGGAAGGAGAATCTGCTTTCTGTCAGCCCTGCTTGGTCCCTAAAACCTCCAAAGACGATGGTTTGAGAGGGAGGTAGGAAACTCTGTCCCAGAGCAGACCAGCTGGGTCTGGTTTGTTGTCCCTCTGTGGAGCAGAAAGGCTGCAGGAGTTCCTGGGTGCGTTGGATCAGGACAACTGAGCAGCTCAGCCTGGGAGATTTGTGCTCCTAAACCTCTCTGCCTTGCCAGAGGCTTTTCCTGCCTTACCTGAGAGGGTCACAGCCTACCTGCCCTGAATGCAGTGGACTACCAGGATGAGCAAAGGAATCAATACATAGTGCAGTATGAATTTAATGTATGAAAGCCACACTGCATTTTTAATCAGCTATATATTTATTGTAGAGAAGAGTAACAAATTACAGTACCACAAGCACACAAAAGCTTATGGCATTCCATTATTCTTAATTAATAGGTAAGTGCAAGCCTTTTTTATTTATACTGGAGGAGATCTCGTTGCTAATTTGGTTGCAAATGTATCTGTAAAAAGGAAAAAATGTATATCTATTTATTTTGCTATTTTAATAATAGAGCACTCATTCTTTCCTTTTAGTTTTTTTCATCATTCCTGGGTTTGCAATCAAATATTAGCACGTTGATTTTGCATATATTTCAAAGATGTCCACTCTTTTTTTTTTTTTTTGTAGCAAACAAACTAATAAAATGCTTCTGGAATCTAAAATGAATACTGGAAATGACACAGGTTCCCTGGGTTGTTTTACCTGGAATCTGGTCAAACAATCTGCCACTGGAATTATCAATCAGTAGATATTATCAGAAAAGCCTTAGAGCTGGTAACATATTTTGCTGATCCATTCATTGGTCCCTTTTTCCTTCCATGTAGGTAAGAACACTGAGGCTCAACAAAACCTATGAACCTCCATTTGGACTTTCATTGTTAACTCTGAGGGCAGTGAAACCAACTTTGTCAAGTAATTTTTATCCTTTAACAGAATTTAACTATTCCATAATTAGTAATTAGAGTCTTTGCATACTGTCCATATTAAGAGCAAAAAGCTCTTGGGAAAATTTAAAGTGAGTCTTAAAAAATAGAAATTTATATTTAAAATCTTCAAGCTTCCTAAACAGAGTCATTCCTATTTGGTATCAGTTGGAATTGGGGAAACTAACCCGTGAATATTAACCTGCTCTACTAGATGTGGTATGATTTGGAAGATGATCTTTAGGATGCCATTTAAAAAAAAAGATTAAATATGAAATATTCAAAATATTAAATAAGAAATAAATAAAAATCTCTTAACATTGGCTTTTAGTTTGATTTGTTACAGGTAGTTTGAAAGATTTTTGATGAATACCATGAAAACATGCTGTTAATCACATTGGGGATCTGATGTTCTATCAGAAAGACAGAAGATACTTGACCTGAAGGTAAGCAGTGGAACCATTTCAGTTCTCAGAGCAGCAAAATAAGAAGATTTCTTCAGAGGACGTTTGGTGTACAGTTTTTCTGAATCTCTTTTTAAATGGGTGTGCAAGTGGGAAGTGAGTGACTAAGGTTGATTCCAGGGCTAGAATTTGTGCTCATTATATGTGTTGGAAATTGTTTTTTAATACCAATGACTACAACTTAGATTTAGATCTTGAATTTATTAGAGTCTCCAAATTTTAAATGTTTTAACCTTAATGCACCGATCTATAATGATTTTCTGTAGGATGCTGTTGCTAGAGTCCTCTGTTGTGATAGGTACCTGAAGCTGTCCATTTTCTTCTGATCATTCTCAGAATCTGAAGTGTTGGGGTTTTTTTCAGGCTTTTTAGGCTGCTGGTTTTGTACAGAAGTTCATTTTTGAGAGGAAGAATGTACTGGTAGAGATGCTAGAGAAGGTAATTTTTAAAATACATAAATGGGGGACGCTCACTAATTTCAAAAGTAATCCTTACGTATGCTAATCTGCCTCTCCTCCTCTGTGAGGAGTAGATGGATTGCAGTCCCAAAAGGGCAGAGCATCATTGTTTGGTTAAGAGAGACCTGTCAAGCAATTTTCATGTGTGGTGATGGTGAAACTGCTTAAAGTAGCATCACATACATCAACAATATATGCAGCCCTCTCCTGCTGAGCTTTCCAGGACATACTGCTTGCAGTAAATGCTCAAAAACACTGCAGAACTTGATCAAGAACTGATAATTGAAAAGATGACATGACCTAATTTGAGAAGGGTTATATCTTCACGTGGCCCACACTTGTGTAGTTCAAAATAGTACACATCTTGTCCCTTTAACTTCAGGTGTATGTGTCTTGTCTGGCTCTTGGAAGTGACTGTGTACAGGCAGAGCATAATTGGCAGCCTGTGACATCCCTGTCTGCAAGTGTCTCTCTAAATGCAGCGTATTTCAGCCTTTATCTAGTGATGGCTGTTACCTGAGAGAAGCCCAGGGCCATCTCAAAGGGCTTGTAGCGGCTAATTGTGCCTGTTAGGACTAGCAATTAGCTGGGGATCTCTCCACCAGGCAGCTCCGACACCCACTGGCTTTCAGCTCCTCTCACGTCCTTTCAGTTAACTAGCTGTGCCAGGCTCAGGAGACAGGGACAGGGAGCTGTGCTGGGAGAGGGAGAGCAGGGATGTGTGCAGGACAAAAAACACACCCGGGGTTATAATGACACACTGAAATCCCACCTGGGTACTGCAGAAAGGAGCAGCGAGCGCCCTGTCCCTCGTTCATAGGGGTGGGGAGCCAGGCCACTCACACAGGCAGCACTTCAGCTTTAAGAAAATAATAAAATCTAATTACGTAGAGGTCATAAAAGGGATCACGTACATATGGTGGTTACTGGTTACCATGGTGCAAACAATGGTTTCAATGGAAACATGAAGTAGAAGGTCGGAGAATTAAGATAATAAATCAGTTTCATTGAATAATAAAGCTTTACACTTACCCATTAATTAAGGATAATCGTATGCCATAAGCTTTTGCGTGCTAGAAGTAATGTATTACTCTTTACCATAAATATATAGATGATTAAAAATTCAACACACCTTACAGGTAGCAAATTCATACCATGCTCCCTATATATTATGAATGAAAGATGAAAGTGTTCTTTTTACGCTTATTATTTTTGGATTGGGATAGAGTGTTTCAATTACTCACCAGATTTTGAGGTTTTGATAGTGTTTGGAAGACTTGAGAACATCTACTTCTTGAAATCTTTGTGGAAATCTTTAAACACTGATGACATAATTAAAAGATATCTACAACTGTTCAAAATAGGCTGGGCTTGTCTGCCACATCTGGTTTCCAACAGCGAATTGAGACATACCACATAATGCAACACGCTGTAACACAATACAGCCTGATCTTGTATTGACCCTTCCACTTGATACATCTTTAGATGCTTTATAATCCCTAACAAATGTACCTTAAAATCCTCTTGAACTGTGCAGGCAATTGAGAACAAATGTCTTCAGACCAGAAATAGCATCTGATTCTCGGACCAAATGAGAGCGTCCATGCCAGATCCACAGGGTGTGCAGACTAAAGGGCATGAAGGCTTCTGCCCACTCCTGCTATCAAGGGCAGAGAAAATCTTGGGAGCCAGCACACAGCACCAGGCAACTGAGGTTTATTCCCTTTCTCAAATGAACAGAAATGAAACATACACAACACTTTTAAAATGACATTGTGAAATCCCTACCCATATCGGGATATATTTTCCCTTTATGTCTGAAGTCTCATTTGCCAGAAAAAAATTCTGACATAAAAGAAAGTCTCAGGCTGAAGGCATGGCAGACACAGGCACTGTGAACCCCAAATCCTCTGGCTTTTGCCCAGTGCTCTGTGGAGTAGCCCAGTTCTTTGGCACAGAAATAAACGTTCAGTAATGTGCATGGGCCATTTTTCTTAATTTTAGAAGGGAAACTATGGAGATCTTGGCCTTTTTTTTCCTTTCTGTAGATATAGAAAGTTATGTATCCACCTTCAATTCCCTGCCTCTCTAAAATTATGCCTCAAAATCTCTCAGTGAATCTTTTAGGCTGACAAATATGCACTTTTAAAAATTATATTTTAGGGAAATACTGCATAAGGCCTATAATACATCAATAATCAAACCAGCTCAGCATCCCTTCTGTAAAATGCAGAAATCCAGTTTTCTCACTGGCATTTCAGCTCTAAGATATCGGTTTGAGTCCAACTTGAACGAATAAGAAAAATTAATTAGATGATCTGGATTCAGCTTCTCTTGCAGAAAACCATCATATATAACTGAGTAGAATTTTGGCTATTCACTTTAAGAACCTCTGCTTAGAAACGTGGCTTTGTTTACATGCAGCTTGAATTTTCTGTAGACCTGACAGAGAGAATTCCTATATACTGCAGACTGATCATACAGTGAGGGCTGTGTGCGAGGAGCTTGTGCTGCTAACAACACACTGAACCCTGGCAGAAGGCATGGAAAGAGCAATCCTTTAATGCCTATCAATACATGAGTGGGTATTTTGCAGAGTATTAACCCGAATTGCAGAGATGTATGCTGGAGTGTGTAAAACACGCAGTGCAAAGAGGGGGTGAAAGCCTTTTGTCTACTCTCAAAAGAGAACTGGGAGGAAAAAAATTATGAGAAAGAAATCCAAATCCTTCCAAACCGAATTAAGTGTTAAACATGACCTTTGGATTTAAGAACCACAAATTTTCACAGGAAGTTGAAAACACGCTGGATGGGGGAACTAAAGAACAGCAGGAACAGATGCCATTATTTGGCACACAGTGGGGAGAGCAGCACAGAAAAGGCAGTTTCTGCAGAAGACATTTGCCTTTAACTCTCTTTGTTTTCTCTTGGGGAGATAAGGGTAGGCACTGTGTGAGATTTTCTCCTTACATCAAAAGGCTTGGGGCAGGGGGGAAGGACAAGTTTAAACATATTTTAAGAACCTGGCCATAAAAATTTTCAGTTATCTGTTTTATAACACAAGAGGGTTTGTGAGCAAAGAGAGCCTAGGAGGGCTCTCCTTAGATTAACTGCAACAGCCACTTGCTAGCAGGGAAGGAAAGACCTGGGAAGGGGAACAAATAGTGTGCAGTCTTTGTTAAACAGAGTTATATTCATGGGGAATGTGTGTATGAAATTCACTGCATTGCCAGCTCAGAGGGCAGAGGGATGAGCCTGGTCCCTGCAGGGTGAGCTCACCGTGTCCATGCTGCTGGGGCTTTGGGGAACCTCTACAGTGGGGAGACACAGGCAAATGACTTTTCCTCACCCACCCAGGGGACAGTCTCAAACACACACAGAAGAATCACCCACTGTAGTTTTGCTTGGTTTCTGCATTGTTAGGAGCATGAGACAAACCCAAAACCCACCCCTTGCACTTTCCTGTGGCTGTTGCATCCTTTAAATCCAGCTCAGTCCAAGGGATGGAGCGAGCACATTGCACCAACAGTGAATCTAAAGAAGGTTTATTGGTTGATGTTTCTTTCTGATTCAGAACTAGGAGAGAATTGTGGAATTGGCACCAAATGTAATAAATAGTAGAGACTGGGTACCCAAGATGGGCACAGCAAATAATTTCAAATAAATTATTCAGAGAAGTGACACGATATTTTGTAAAACTTGGTCCACTTACATGTAAGAGGTTGAATACTTGTGCCAGGGGCCTGATGACCTTTCCTGTAGCAGTCTCTGCTCAGAGACAGTGGGATCAAAGAATTCCTAATTAGTGGTATCTCCTTGGGAGAGAGAAAAGAAAGATTATTACTCTGCTTTCACTTCTGAAGATAACACTTCTATATCGTGGTAGCCTATCTTTGGCAGCAATTTCAGTACACAAATTATAGTTTTAATCACCCTATAAGCATTCCTAGTTCAAAACAAAGAACTAGGGAGCAAAGATAAGTTGCAGGGGATAGATGCAAGAAAAATATTTTTTAAATACCATTATTGTGAAAATCAACAGTCTCAATCAAGTTGCGTCATTATTAAAACGCCTTCCTTTGTAATTTCCTGCAGTTCCAGAGGTGAGGCCAGTTTACTTGACAAGGGTTCAAAATGTTTAAAATTTGAATTCCTGGGGCATTTTTGTGCCCCCAAGTTACCAATTGCCACAGGGTGTTCTGAACATCATGGCAAAATTAAGCAATAGGACAAATCTTTACCATAGTGAAGGATCAAACAAACCCTTCATTAGACAGAAACAAGAAAAGAGACACATAATTTTTGGAATGCATTTCCTTTAACTTCATTGGATTTGTTTGAGGTCATAATCATTACTAAAATGAAATTTTTTATTTTGCTAAATTTTGCTCTGAATGAAGCTGTCTTCCATGGGTGGATGAGCATGTGTGGCAATCTCAGATGAGCTCACCAAAGGTATGAGCACAAAACAACTCTAAACATGTAAATTAGGTAAATACCTTTCCTATCCCTTTATGGAGTAGATTGGCAAATGCAGTGTATGGTTTGTGCTTTGAAGCAGTACAAGTTTTAAGTGCTTGTATTTCAGCATGCCAATCACTGTTGAAATTGATTGTGTTACTTACGTGCTTTAAGTTTTAAAATGTCATTAAAGGGATTGGGGTAATCTGAAATGCCAAGAAACTGCCTGTAGTCTTTAGGGGGTATGCCCCACGACACTTGTTTTCCCCCTCATGAGGTGTTAAATCCTGTAAATATTTATTCATACATACCTATTTTTAACATGGTTTAAAACACAGCTCAGATTTTGGTGGGGCTTGAGGATGCTAACTTAGGAATGGGCCAGTTGTGGCATATAATCCATGTTAAAAGCTTTTAATTTTTACATGTCCAGACACTTAAGTACATATACTTCAAATATCTGTGTTGTCCATTGGGTATGATTTGCATCCATTCACGTCTTTGACAATTGAAGAAGTGTTAATATGTGCTTCAGTTTGACAGACCAAGCAGTTTTAAGTTTTTTTCAATGTAAATAAGAATTACTCCTATAGATGCATTGGTATAGCAATGCATAATCTGGAGATAAGCAAAAATGTAGTGAATAAAAGACTCATATGCCTAACAATTTGCAGAAGTGGACCTAGAGTGACCAAATTTCTCTTTTGGAGGCAAAACTTTATTCCACAAATGAAAATACGAGTGAAAGAAGTTAAGCCATTTTTCTCATATAAAAATACAGTTCTGTCAGTATATTCTAATTTCCCAAATTTTCTGCAAGTCAAAACTGTTTGAGAATCAGAAACATTGGAGGCCTCTTGTGTTTAATAAGGGCTGATGCCTTTTGTCATTTGAGGAGGAAAAAAAAGGAAATGGCAATGGAAGCTATTTTGTTAATGTTTTTATCTATTCTGTGACTGACATCAATAATACATAACAGTTCCATTGACATTGCATCCTGTCCAATGGACCCACTGACCTGATTCAATGTCAGCTGAAATGCCTCGTACATCATGAATTCTCATAGATCCATTATCCTCCCACCCGGTCCAGGAGTGCCAGGGATCCAATGATAAGCCTACAGGAGTCTGAATTCTTTTTCTTTCAGTTTATATTTTCTTTTGCACTAAGAAGGATCAACTCCATACTTGGTAGAACGTAACTGGGAGACCCCTAAACATTTTATGAATACATGAATGATAATGATGTCAGTAGTCGTTCAGATATTTGGCTGATAATTCTGTGGTGTACAAACCCAGATAAATACCTCATACCTTGTCAGGAGAGCCTGCAAACCTGATATGTCATTCTGCTTTATTGTGCAAGAATATATGAATCATAATATTCCTATTAACATTGTACAAAGTCTGCAGTAGTTGGAGACTTCACCCAATGACAGTACAACTTTCACAAAAATATGGATAGTTAGCATGTGCCCCTGCTGTGATTTCATTGCTTCTAAAAGCAAAGGGAACATGAACGAAAAATATTCCAAAGTTTTCCATTGGTCCCCCTGAACAGTGCAGTGCAGCAGTATATATTTGTTTTACCACTGAGCCTGTTTAGCAGTCAAACTGTAGGAAATTGAATACACACTTACTGTATAAAAATGATATGGTTGGTTAGTGATACTTTAGAAGAAATAAGTGCATCAATCATAGAATAGCAGGTTGTCAGGGCTTTATACGTAGGAAAAACACAGAACAAAGAATGTAATGCATGTTGGGCACCTTTTTACAAAAGTTTCATGCCAAAGTTGATTTACAATGAACATTTCCCTCCCTCTCTCCTCCCAAATTCTTCTAAAGAAACGTTCAAAGAAATCTGAGCAAACTATCATGCTCTCTGTTCTGACGTGTGTGTAATTACAAGATCATCCTCATTGTGAATTTTCTGTTTGGTTGATTTAAGAAAAAATAAAAGGTGCATACTCTTAATGCTGTTCTGTCATTCAAACTCAGAAGGGTAATTTTCCTCACAAGCTAATGGGAAGGAGATGACTTAATAATTAGCCTGGTTTAGACAGGGCCAGATCCTTGACAAGGAGCAGTGCCTGCACCCAGGACATGCCTGGGGGGCTGAGCAGCTCTCAGGGCAAGCCCACCTGCAGAGTTTCATTGTAAGTGCTCTGCCCCAGAAGAGGGCTCTGAGGTGTGCACTGAAGCTGTCCTGGGCACTGCTTTTTCCAGTGGTTCTCCTGAGCATGTTGGTCATGCTCAATTTCCCATCAGAACCCTCTGAGATGTGCAGACCTGACACAGAATCTGTGCAGTGCACAAGCTTTCCTGACAGCATGTGAAAATACACAGATTAAAACTGCCATGAAGGAGTCTATTGCCATGGACTGTTGCATCACTCCGCAGGATCCAGACCCCAAAGCATGACACTGAGCCTGCTTCTGCCTAAATGCAAACCCAAATGCTCTGTTATCTAACAGTGTAAGACTTCAGCTGGTGAAAAGGTTTCTGGATTTCCAGCTCAGCAGCTATTCCCACTCTCTGTTTCTTCTTTGGGGCATCCATCCACCCTCCCAGGTACATGACTCCCTCCATTATATGGATTTATGCTGCAGACATATGGCTCTAGTTAATCTGACAATAGCTCTTGCTCCCTTCCAAGAGATCTGTTCTGGACAGGTAATCATACATTGTAATGAAATATAACACAAAGACAGGAAAGACCCTTTTATTTCAGCAACAGACAAAGACATCGTTTGAAGTTCACCTTAAATATTGTTGGTATTAATACAGCCATCCCAAATATCAAAATAATTCCAGTTAATTTCTATTGTTGGCCAATATAAAGTCACAAATCTTCAAAATTATTTGCCTAAATCCATATTTGATTATTTCAATGGTCTGCTCATGCAACCTCTGCTCACTACTAGGAAGAATCAAAGCAAATAAGCATTTATTAGGCTATAGCAAAACTAAAGTGACCACTTGTGCATCATGACCCCTCTGGTTGCCATGTGTAAAACTCCCTGATTGCCATTTGCTGCTGGTGGTATAAGGGCTCAAAAAGTTCAATGATTCTTTCCCTTTCCAAAAGGGGAATGAGGAATGGGGTAGGTTCAACCAATTTTTCTCTACTAGGAAATGAACAAAGATTTTTTGGTTCGGAGAGGGCAGTCAGGACCTCTGCAACCCCTGAGACCCACAAGCAAGGACCATGCATGGAGGAGCATCCCAATGCCACTTCATCTTTTGGTATTTCTCCCTCATGGCTTTCTTCCACCAGAACTGTTCCTGGTGAAGTGCCAAGACAGTGCTTCAAGGACAACTGCCTCCTCCAAACTCTCTGTTTCTGGAGAGCCTCAGGTATGAGTCACAGCAATTACATCCTCAGAGCATGTTTTTATTCCTTCACCTTAATTCATCTGGCTATGTTTGTGGAATGGAGTGAAGGCCCAGTAAAAGCACCTTATCAATTTGACTTCTTAGCATTAAGCAGTTTAGTAGCATGAAGATTTACAAAATCTGTTATTTTAATATATCAGTGTCTGGAAAAAATAATATTCTTAACTGAAACATACAGACATCTTTATGTGTCTTTTGGCAGAGTAATTTCTAACTGGTCTCCACCTTAATTTCATTTTTGTATATTTCATTGTTTTTAGAGCCCTTTAATTTCCCTTAAAATTAAACAAATACAACCCAAAACTTATTTTTCATGGACCAAAGAGGTACATATAAATAGATAAGCTCATGCTGCACTAGAATGTAATGAAGATACTAGTAAAAGCAGAAAGCATCATCTCTGTGTCCTGGGAACTAAACTTTGTATCTCAAAGTATTCCTGTATCTCCAAGTTAAGAGTGCAAGTAAGTGCGATTGAGATGTCTTCTATAGCACAGTTTTTAAGTGGAGTTTTCATGAAATATCAAAATAAATGGACACAGAGAATTACCCAATGGCTCTCCTCTTTTCCTTACCTCCTAGAAGGTATATGTTTTTCTGTTTTTTTATGTCATTATTATCAATTGTCCGGCCCTCGTGGATTTCCTTCAGGGTCATTACATAATGAATGACTCAGAACACCCATGCAAAGTGATGCAGAAGAGGATTGTGTGTGTGTGTGTGTGTGTGTGTGTGTGTGTGTACATATATATGTATGTATATCTTTAGCACCACCTTGGACTCTAATCCAGCTGAGGACTTTTGTGACCCAAACCCAACATTTCTATCCGCTGTGAAAGGGCTGTACATCTTTATAACTGCTAAAAGCGTGTCTAGATGAAGATCTTCACATTTTTATGGCAAGGTTAATGCTGCCACTAAATTGTCTAACAGCATGCAGACTCCTTACAGCCTGGTGAGTTTTCCCAGAGAGGGTTTTGTTATGTTGTAAACTGATTTTGCAAAGCTGCAAAACCTTGTGCACTCAAAAAATTCTGGACACCAGCCAGATTGCTTTCAATAGTCCTAAGCAAGGCACCATGAGCTGAAGGCCTTGGGGCTTGTTAGCCTTTCCTGAAAATCTTGATAGCCAGAGGAATAAGTCTACATAGAACTGAGGAGTTCTCTCTGGTGCTGTAAATGTTATGAACACTTACCACAAAGGTACAGTAATTTCACTATTATAAACCGCACCATTTTGACAAAAATTTTGGTCCGAACCCGAAGTGCGGCTTATAATCAGGTGTGGCTTATATATGGACAAAGAATGAAAAGTTGCTGTTTTAGTTTGGAGGACAGGTGTCTGTCCCTCCAAATGATTATAATTTTCAAATCAAGGGGCTTTCAGGCAAAAATACGGGAATTAGGAATAACAGTTCTTTACTAGGGAAATTAAAATAGAAATACAGTACTACAAAGAAACAAACTCCAAACCCTGACAAAGTCAGAGTACAACCTGACACCCTGTCAGGCAGGGTGTTGGTAGCAGTCCCATTAAATGGTGGCTGCATCCTCCTGCAGTGACAGATGTGGCTCAGTTGGAGCAGTGCTCCTGTACAAGGTGCAGTTTCCCTCTGGAGGTCCAGTGGTGATGTGGAGAAGTCCAGTTTTCCTCTGGAGTCCAGTGAAGAAAGGGGCTCCCTTAGTGTCCCAAAACCTCTGTTTTTGTCTTGGTAAGAAATGTTGGGCTCTTCCCCCTGGCAGGAGCAACTTCCAATGGGATGCAGTAATTTTATCAGTCACACAGTGGGACTCAATGGCCATTAGCAGAAAATGACTCGCTGGAGGAAGGATGGGTTGTGAAAAGATAAAGAACAATGCCCTGCCTGGTTTCAATGGGTGGCCCATTAGCAGAATATCTGCCATTGAGATAAGGATCACTGCCCCCACCCTCAACAGACGGTGATAGAACAGATACCTTTTATCACACTCTGTATTGTAACGTGCGGTTTATAATCAGGTGCGGCTTATGTATGGACAAAGAATGAAAAGTTGCTGACACCCGGAAGTGCGGCTTATACTCAGTGCGGCTTATAATCGTGAAATTACTGTATCTGCCATGCAGCCTTGTTGGATGGCTGCACTGGATGGCAGACCTGGACAAAGGAAAACAAAGCCAAGTTGCAATACAAAGAGCACAGCGATCATTTTTGAGTCCCACCAGGACAGTCAGACTCTAGAAGGTAGGAGCTCTGTGCATTTCCATCAGAGGGAACACTGTTCTGTCCATAATATAACACGATTTTATGAAGAATTGCCTAAGGGGCATTACATACCTGCATGGAAATCAGACTTCTTATTTCGAAGTGTGCTACAAAGCATATGCTGGACTTAAATCACTTTCTGTAAGATTTGAATTTATTCATTTTGACTCTCTCTTTTTCACAGATAGTGTGCCTAACTCAGTGTCTGGGAAAAAGTGCTGCAATACCTTAGAGCCTCAAACCCCAGCTGTGGGGTTTCAGAAAACCTCACCAGGAAGTACCAGCTGTAGAAAGCAGCTCAGAGAGGGAGGCTGTACTCATCAGATGCTCCAGTGGCCTAATTATATGAGGGGAACCTTAGAGGTATATTTATCTGGGGATGGATCCCAGCACTGCATCCTGATGGATGATGAGCAAGAGGGAGCCCAAGCCAAGCTGTGAGACTGGCTCTCAGCTCTCCTGCTGCTCCATGAGCAATCCCCAGGACGAAAAATGCTGGTACCAGTGAAACCAGAGAAAAGCGAAGGTGTCAGAGGGGAAGTTGAACGGATAGTACTCAAAAAGTTGCTAAAATTAGGAACTCGCATCCAGTCATGTAATACATTTTTTATTATATTTTTCTCTGGGGTTTTTATTCTGGGGCAATAGGATATGATTCAGAAGTGGTTTGAAGCCCCTCTGCACAGGGAGGCAAGGGGTATTTTTTATATTACTAGAAGAAGTATGGTGTGTTCAAACACTTCAGATAAAATCCTGCCCTTGTAAAAGGGATTTCTAATGAACAAAAACAGAAAAATATGGCTTCAGTCACTGAGAAATCCAAAGATATAGAAATAGGACAGCTTGGCTTATCTGCCTAAAAATTTTGAAAAGTACAGGTAACTTTGCCTAGATCCAGTTATATTTCCCCCCTCCCAATATCTTCTAGCTATTTCTGATGTGATCTGTTATGTTTTTCTTGTTGCTTGTTTTTCTGTCAAGATAGGTTGCTATTCAGATACTTTTTTTTTTGTTATCAGGGCTGATATGAAAAAAAAAAAAGAAAAAAAAAGAAGCGAGAAACAAGGAGATACATCAGGAATATCTAGAAAGTATTTCCACACTACAGAAGGTTGGTATAGAGGAATAAAAGACATGACAAGTACTGGATTTCTACTAAGGACTAATATAGGATATTATCCATCAAATAACGCACACCAGCCAATCTCTCTTCATGAGTTAGTTTATTGGCTGTGGTGCTACTTCTGAGTCAGACCAGGTACCCAGCTATGCTGCAGAGTTAGTCAAGCAATACAGTAATAGTGTAAAAGTTGCAGGAGGTGGATGCAATTTCTGGAAATGCTATTGATGGCATTACTTATTTATTTAGTAGACAGAATTTAGAATGGGAATAAGGATTTGTCTGTCACCATCACATCAACCATCAGTTCAGCGCTGCCCTAGGCAATGAGTATGCTGTTACTAATTTTAGTTTGTTTTGTTGTCATTCAGTCCAGATAATTTTTGAGGTTCATTTAGTTGTTGCTAATAAAAAAGAAAGACAGAAATACTGTGTACTGGCAAAGCAGAGTCCTCAGAAATCCACTACTCACATCACAGTCCCTTCAGATTTTGCTAGTGACATGGCAGCAAGTTAGTTATTTCCTTCAGAGACAGGAGCACTGACTTGACTTCTCTTCATGACTTGGTGCTTTCTCTTTGGGGGACCAGTGTCACAGCCACATCCTGCAGAGAGCAGAGCATTTGTCATGCCTTTGGAAAGAGCACTTCCAGTGCTGAGCACATGAGGGTTCATCCTGCAGAGGAAGAGACTGAGTACTAGAGAAACTCAAAACAGTAATTGAAAATGAACGAGTTGCTGTTCTGCATGGCGCCTCCAAATACCTTCATCAGAACCAGGTAAAAGGGAAGGCACAAACTTGCCTTGGCTCAAGTTGTGATTAAATGGTGCTATTCATTTCCATGGGAAAATGAGGCAGAATTTTCTGAAATTTAAAAATACTCTAGCTGTCATTTCTTTATTTGTGTGACACTTAGAGCCCAGTGGACAGAGGTAGCTAAACTGACACAAGAGGTCACTTCCTGCTCACAATGGCTTTGGGGCACAAATTATTCACCTGCCAGAGTAATACTTTGTTATTTCCTAACACCATCCCTGTATTGTCACCACTTTACAGTTATTAAGTCTCTCTAAATCCCTCTGCTGCCCCACATGTTGCCTTTGATATGGGTGATAACAGACACATCAATTTTATAAATGTGTGGTGGGTTGACCCTGGGGGGGACAGACCAGGTTCCCCTCAAGGCCAGGCTGTCACTCCCCTCCTCAGCTGAATAGGGGAGGGAAAATATAAAGAAAGGCTCATGGGTCAAGATAAGGACAGGGAGCAATCATTCACCCATTACTGTCAAGGGCAAAACAGACTCAACTTGGAAAAAAAGTAGTTTTTTACCAATCAAATCAGATTAGGATAATGAGAAATAAAGCCAAGTCTTAAAAGCATGTTCCCCCACCCCTCCCTTCTTTCCAGGTTTAACTTTAGTGCAGATTTGCTTTACCCAGTCCTCTACAGCAGCCCGGGGGACAGGACAAGGGGCTGTGGTCAGTTCATCACGGTCTCTGCCACTCCCTCCTCAGGCGGAGCCTTCAGGCTCTGCCCTGCTCCAGGATGGATCCTCCCGTTGGAGACACTCGGGAGCTCCCCACTAGCTCCTCCAAAGGAGTGCTTCCCAGGGGCTGCAGTTTGGCATGAACTGCCCCAGAGTGGATCCCTCCTACAGGTTCCAGTCCTTCAGGATCACTGCTGTCACAAGTCCTGGCAGCAAACCTGCTGTAACCTGGACTCTCTCAGTGGGACCACAGGTCCTGCCAGGAGGGCTCCAGGGTGATCTTTCCATAGGGTCACAGCCTCCTGGGGTCGGATATCTGACCCTATAGCCTAAATGACCATAGGGTCAGATCTCCCTGCTCAAGGTGGGGTCCTCCCCAGGCTGCAGGGGGATCTCTGCTGCCCTGTGGAGCATGGGCTGCAGGGCCACAGCTACCTCACCACGGCTGCACCAGGAGGTGCAGGGCACTCTGTGCTCTGTGACCTGCAGCAGCTCCTGCCCCTCCTTCCTCACTGGTTGGAGTCTGCAGAGCTGCTCCTCTCACACATTCTCACTCCTCTCTCCAGCTGCTGCTTTGCCACCAGTGCTGGTGGGCTCAGCCTTGGCCAGCCGTGGTGGCATCAGCTCTCTTAGACAGGGGAGCTCCTGGCAGTTTCCCACAGAAGCCACCCTGAAACCCCTCCTTGCCACACAAACCAAATACAAAATGATAAGAATAGCTAAAGGATGAGAATTTGAATGCTGCTGTCCTTGTCACATCACTGGTGTTACTGCATAATTGAGTTTTCCTGTTGTAATATGTCCAAAGCTGAGATTTTGCAAAACACAGTGATTTTGTTTGTGCAAGACACACCTCTGCAAGCCCCAGGAGCATTTTGTGAGGATCCCAGGACAGCTCCCAACAAGCAGGCTTTGCGAGAGAGGCATCTCACTATCTGCAGCGTCAGTGCAGCATCCAGGAATCTCGCCAAAGTGGATTGCCCTGCTGAGATTGCTGTGATGCTTCCAGGGCTTCAGGGATACAGTGCCAGGATTTCATGGCACTGCATCAGGCTCCGTGTGTGCACCCAAATCCCCATTGGTCTGCAGCCAGCAGCTCCCAGAAGTGGCAGAACAACATGTTCACAGAAAGGGCAACACTTCTTTTGTGCTAGCACATAGCACAGCTACAGTTTTAATTGAGGTGAGGAGTCTTGCCTCTCTTCCATGCCAGAGATTCCTTGCCATGCCAAAGTTTTGGGAGGAGACAGGCCCTGATGACAGTGCAGAGGAGTTTCCCTTTGCTCCACTGAATGAGGAGTGAGTTAGGAACCTCTTCTCATCAGCTCCCCATTCAGGACTATCACAGAAAAACAGTGTGCATGGGTGCATCAAGAGAGTGAAAACCACCCAGGCTGGATATTGAGTTAAGTACTGCTTTTGCACCCACGAGCTGCCATGCACAAATTTGAAATCCATGAAGGATGGCCTCTGAAGGGCCCAGGTCCCAGCAGCCGCCAGGGTTCATTTCCTTTCGCTCTGAGGGTGGTGACGACCACCAGAGGTGCTGCCTTGTGTAGCAATAAGACATTTGTCACGGTCTGAGATGGAAATCCTATCTGGTATAATTATTTTATATTAAAATAGATGAAATTTTGATATGGAAATATAGAATGATGTATATTACATTAGCCTAAGAACAGGATATTCATCTTTACTTTAATTTGTAGACTTCATAACTTTGTTTGCATTCACTACAAGATAACTACTGTACATTCCTGAAAAATGACATCTTGCATGAAAAGACTTAACAAAAGCCACAGTGCTGATAATTTTCCCATGGATCAGGGAGGACAAATCTCACTGTGGTCTCACAGACCTGGACCAAGGCTCACCTTTATCATTTTAAACTAAATTGTAATGCTTTCATGGCCACACATTAAAGGAAGTTTCTCTTGATTAACTATTTTACTCAGTCATGTGAAGCTAGATTTATTCTCCTGGAACAAGCATAAAAAGGGGAAAAGTTTCATTTGGGGAAGCTTGTTTGGTCGGTAAAATGCAGATATAGTGAATGTTTTAGAAATAGGTATATGAATTTATTAATTTTTTATCTGCTGTTGCTCAACACATCTCAAATTATTGGAAGCTGTTTGTGGGATTATGCATTGAGACCTGAGAAACTGAGGGCAGAGCAGTGAGTAGTACTGGAAGTAGTGAGGAAAGGAGTAATACTGTGTCACTGATTATTTTTGCACAGTGAGGAGTAAAGTACTTCTTGGGGGACACTGGCAGAAGGTGAATGATGCACGTGCAGTTGGCTGGAGGGTGCTAAAGCATTAGTTTTAAATAATAAAATCTTAATCAGTACATCTGTATTTTGAATAGCCTCTCTGGTACTGTGCTAGCTGAAGTTTCCTGAGACAACCACCTTTTGTAAGCACCTACACACAGAATGTCATCTTGTAGTAAAGACACCTTTAGTCCATCATGCAAAAATATAGCAGATGCCTGCAGCTGAAAGCTGAATCTTCATGTATTTCGAGCAGTCATAAAAAAGATTTTTAAGATCAAGAGTCTTCCCAAACTCATGACCTACTCTTGTAATTGTTCTCAGTCTGGTTCTGCTCTGTGGTTGAGGCAGATTTTCAGCTATGCTATACCCAAAAATAAATGCAATTTCCTGTTCAGTTTATATGTTTGCACTTATAGACACTTGCAATCAGGACATCAAGAAAAGTGAACTTTTCTGTTCAAAAATGTAAAAATACTTAATTTTGGTTATTTATAACCAAGGAAATCCCTTAAATATGCCAGTTGCACCTTAGATGTACCACCAGCATTGATTTAGGAGTCTCTGTTCCACAAACTTAGTATATTTCAATGGATTAAAAAAAAAATTAAAAAAAAGCTCAACAACCCTTAACTCATGTTCTAATAATTTAGAAGAGTATTAACTGAACCTCCATGGAAAATGAAAACCTATAATCAGACACAGCCGTTACTCTAGATTATGTTCTAAAAGATTTTAATCCCTGTATTATTTTTAAAAAATAGAAGTAGATATTTATATTTTTGTTGTTGTTTTTCTTCCTTACCCTGGACATATGGCACTTAAAATTGTGCACAGACCTTTTGTAAAAACAGTGTGAGTTAGACACAGAGTATTGCCCAGACATGAAGCTTTAACTGTGAATTGCTTTGCTTTGGCACCAGAGGGTCAAAGTCAAATTTTAGGTGTTAACCAAACATAGGGTGCGTTCGGTTGTTTTGCCATCAATTTTTAACATGTGAAAAACTTGATGTCTCTTAAATAATTAACTGTTTTTAACGAGTGTCAGAACTGTCTCCTGGTTCCCATTTGTCCTGGTGGCTCAGGCAAAGCCTTGCTCTGGAGCTCTCCTGCAGCTGCCTCGGAGGTGGGGGCTCCCCCCACCCAAACTTTTCAGTGACGACAAATCATCACCAGTTTGGAAATGAATCGATTCACAGGGCCCCTTGCCAGAGGTCAAATTTGCAATTGCATGGAAATGTTAAGGTGCAATTGCTTCAGGCTTTAATGAACTCCAAAAAGAAATATGCAGGCCTGTAAAGCTCATCCATTAGATCCTGACCTACAAATGGCAAGGAATAACAGCAACGCAGCCACGAGGTGTGCTGACTAAGGGCATTACCTGGCTGCAATTAGTTTTACATGTTTTGGCATTTAATCGTGGTGTCCAGGCACAAGAGAGAGCACACAGAAATTACAAATTGTGGCAGAAGAATGTTTCCAATGAAACACGTGTGGATTTTCTCCTTCTCTCCTTACCTGGGCAGCAGCAGGGACCACTCTGTTCCAGCTTTGGGAAGGAAAGGGTGGCAGTCCCTGGTGGTGCAGGGGCTGCATGGCCCAAAAGGCAGCTCACCCTGGCCCCAGCAGATGGGAGCTCTCCTGGTCAAGGAAGTGGGGACAGGACAGTGTTTTCTCTCAGAACTCCTGCCTTTCCAAGAAGAAGGACGACCAAAAATAGGAGTAATTTGTAGAGATATTATTAGATTGCATTAGCCAACCTGAGAACAAAGAAAAAAGTAATCACACTCCAAATGAATCAGTAGGTCTTTCTAAGGGGATGACAGGAGAAAAGTTTATTTTGTTTATGGCATTGGTGCTGTATTGTAGAAATTATATTCATCCTTTGTTTCACACTAAAAATTCTCTGCTTGCTTAAGACCCTGAGATTTTAATTTAAAAAGTTGTTACCAGACATGGACCAGAGATAAACACCCCTGTCTGAGCACACGTTAATTGCTGGCGGCTGGAGGCGAGCGTCTGCTCCAAGTATCTCAGCTAAGCTCTCTCCTCTAATGAGACACACTTCCCACAGTCCAGGAGAGCCAAAAAATCCAGCCCTAACCGTGCAGCTCCACCTGACCTCAGTCCAGGCTGGAAAGTGTCCACTTCCACTTCCATGCTGTTTTGTGAGGCTTGTGCCCTGACATTGGGATTAAGGTACACTGTGAAGGGATCTGTCATGTTTCAGTGCAGGTACAAAACAAACACACAAACAAGCAAATAAATAAATAAACACAGTTCTCATTTGGCACAAACCCCCTAGCAACATAAATAACCAAAACCTGATTAACAAACTGGCCAGTTTGAAATGAAAGTAATAATCTTCCTTTGCCTTCCTACTCCCATCAGGACGATCACAAAAGGTTATCTGTTTGAATAAATTAATTAGAGATGTCAAGCTGGCTTATTTGCCAATGGGAGGGTTTAGTTCTTGTGACCCAAGGGCAGATTGCCAGGATGTCTCCCCACAAAGGTGCCACCCAGTCAGTGGCCTGGCCAAGGCACTTCGGAGGGTGAGTGCAGGTCTCAGGACCAGCTCTCAGCCAGAGCAGAAAAGCCCAGGCCAGGCTGGCTGAGCCACATCACTGATGCTGGCCAAGTGGGTGCACAGGGAACAGGAAGAGATGGCTGTCACCCCATCAGCCTCTCGTGGCCAGAAGTCTCTGTAGAAGGTTCACCAGTGGGAAAACAAAAAGAAGAGAGAAAAGAGTTTCTTTTATTTATGGAGAACCCAGGAAAGCAGCTCCATGTGTGTACAGAGCATGGTATCCTACACTGCATTTCTTTTTCTTTTCTGCCTTGCTTCCTTGCCTTTTTTTTTTTTTTCATTCAAGGGCCAGGTCATTGCTTCTGAACCTCTCTCTCAAGAACTGACACTTAAAGTGCAAATGAAGCTAATGACAAGAGACAATATTTTAATGTTAATTAGATATTTCATGTGTCTTCGTTCATCAGAGCAATATTGCTCTTTTATGTATTACATGAAAGCAGAGCTTTAGCTTGGAGGAAAACAGGGAACACAGTTGGCCATAGAAGTAGTATTCTTGGGTTTGTAATTATTAAAATTATTGTTACATTTAGGAAATTCAGGAAACTTTGAAAGGAAGATACTTCATAATAATAATGGAGCTACTGTGCTATAGGAAGCCCTGGCAAAGGCTTTACATCTTTGTTTTTCCTCCTACATGAGCTGGCATTGTAAAAGCTGTAGTCTCCCAGGCTCTTGCTAGGAGAGCAGACCTGGCTTTTTTGGAGGATTATATTAATATATAATGCAGAAATGAGGTATCTCTTTACCTGGGTTCTGCCCCTGCTTCCTTTCCTATGACATATTCCCTTTTCATAGTTTTGTTAAAACACCAACATGAGCTGCTAATGCTGTGCATCCCAGTGAAATGGCCTAATGATGATGTTCACCAGAACTAGGTACATAATGTACAATATTTTCTGTGAATGTTTGCATTCCTTGTGGCCTGGTTTCTGCTCCTTTTGCGTTCTTTCACTGGCTATTTGAGAAGTTGCATTTCACTGCCAGGAAGTATTTATACAAAGCAAATTTCAAAGTTGTGCACATATTTGAAGAAAATGAAATTTAAGGCCCTGTCACAGCAATGAGCTCCTTCCAGAAAGACCTCATGTGTGGACCCTGAATGCAGAAAATGCCTGGAGAAGGTCACTGCCTCAGTGAGAGCTGCAGTCCCCCCGCCTTCCACGATGTCCTAGCTGTGGACACTCACCAGTGCAGTCATTTTAAAGTGGGTTTTGAAGACAACAGAACCACAAAAATCGTGTAGCAATTTCCTGACCATTTGTGCTTCAGCTGGACTTGGTTTTGAGATCACTCTGGGCAAAATAAATACATTAAAACCAAATTTTGTAAGGAACAACAGGGAATTTTAAATTGGATTTGTATATCCTGGAACAAGAAACATTTTTTATTTTGCAGTTTGTGTGGGTGCCCACACCTAACAAGAACAGCAGAGTAAAAATGTAGTTAAGCTGTCTATTTTTGTCTACAGCTAGTATATATAAAAAAAAGTGTTAAGTCTGTGGTTTTTTAATAAGAGCAAAGACACAACAGAGAGTGAATTCATTGAATAAAGTAGTATTGCGGATGATTTCCTTACCTTGGAAAATCCTGGCTTTGCTCTACTTTAATTTTCAGTGTTTATTTGCACTTTTTTTTCTTTTTTTCAACATGGTGTATCCTGAAGGATAATCAAATTTATGGATAAGATTTTCATGTAAAACACTCATATTTAGATGTTTTCTTAGTGATGCTTACTCAAAAATAGTACATCAGCAGTGAGTGTTTCACTCAGTGAGCGTGCCAGGGCAACTGTGAGGAGCTCAGGGGCACAGGGGCTGTTTGCAGATCCTTCCACAAGAGTCTGGGTTTCCATTAGACTGGAGAGCTCCCACCAGCCACTCTTGAACTGGTGAGGAGGAGCTGGGTAGAGAGGAAGGTTGGGAAAAGCACAGATCAGCCCATCCTGTTGGAGAGCAATGGCAACACCAGCCCCAGACCTCCCCAGGTCTCATCCCTGCCTGTCTCCCAGCCTGTGCTGGTCTGGAGATGACATGCTGAAAGGATCCCAGAAGAGGGGGTTATTTTTTAATAAGGGTGGAAATAATTTTAATTTTTTTCATAACCCAATATTAAACACATACCCACACATAAGATAGACATGTGCTCACACAAACATCAACCTTGGTACTGTAACTGTTTACAGGAAGAAATAAACTTGTGTGTTTGGGTTCATTAATATACATTAACAATTGTAAACGTTGTGCCTGAATAAAAGCTGTTTGCTTTACTACTTCAGGGTTTCTGCCCTTTTGGGACATTCAATGGGCAAATGGAATACACTGATAGAGGGCTATAAGTGCTGTAAGTTATATTTAACTAAAATAAACAGGCAGATACAGACACTTCTGCTCTGCTATAAAAAGACTGCATATGCTCAGTGCAGGTTTTCTTAAGGTAAGGGACAGAGCTGAGGAAGCTCTAAGGCAGCTAGATTTGCCCATATGGGAAGGCGGTCTTTCGCTGATGATTTTGCAGACAGAAATTGCCCATCTGCACTGTTTGCAGGTGTTTTGAATGATTATATTATTAGCTCTGTCTGTTCAACTTTGCTTTTTTATGGTGGCTTTAGTATTGCAGTAAATAAAAAAAAAAAAGAAATATATAAGCAGCCATCTGGTTCCCAATTTTTGACTAGCGCTCTTTGTCAAGAAAGAAAAAAGAATTCTCAGATATTATTTCCTAGTCCTGAAACACTGGCAAATGAGGAGAAAAAATCCCCAAATTCTGACCTGAATATAAAATGGGGACAGAATTTTCTGCTTTTTATTTAACTTGCTCTGATTAATCCATTTAAAAGCAATTGTCTCTGTTCTGTTCTCATTTACGCCTCTGTGAAGTCAGCAGAGTAGTTCTGGGCTTACACCACCCTTTTAGGAGCAGAATCTCCTCCTGATGAAATTGAGGGGGGGGGAGGGAATTAAAGTGAAAGCAATCACTGTGAAACCATTTTCTATTTTTCTAAATGAGCAACAAAGACAGCTGGGAAGTGGTCTTTTGCTGCTGGATTTTTCAGGGAGGATTCACATTTCTCTCAAATATTTTTGCAAAGCAATGACAAAACTTTGCAAGACCTTTGGAGATAAAGAACAAACTATTTGCTATCTCAGCAGTAAATTCCAAATCTTTAGGCTGCATTTAAGTTTCTCTGAGCGTAATATTTGATTATTGGCAATATGTTTCCAGTTAAATATTTCATATAGTGCATAAAGGCCTTTTCTGCTCTCAAGCATTCTGTAGATATTAATGAAAGCAGTGGATTTGTAGATTTATCTGGTATCTGAACACCTTTTGCTGAAAATTGTTTCAGAGCTGGATCAGAGCTTTACACAGTCATTTAATGTCACCTCTATATTTATGAAATCAGAATTATGTATCTGATTGTAGGCAGTCTTTGGAGAGATGATGCCAAGCCTCACAAATATGACCCAAATAAAAGTATTCTCCAAGTTCCCAAACCTCATGTGGATTTCCTTGTGTTCTCCACAAGCAGCAGTGCCACACATGGGACTGGGGAGGGAGGGGAGGGTGTGTGCTGGCTCAGGGGGCAGCTGGGAGGGTCCAGGGCCAATGTTCACACGATTAAAATGAGTGTATGGCCATAATCTGGCATCTGCAGTCCCCAGGGTGTAAGGACATCTGAGGCAAGTGCTTAACCTACAACTGGAGCTGTGTTTGCCACCTGTTCTAGGGCTACTTCTGCCTGATGCTGAAGGCCTTTGCAAAGACTGCAGGATTACAAGTGTAATTCCAGAAACGCCCCAAATTCACACAGAGTGTGAGCAGGCTGTCAGTCACTGGGTGAACGTGGCAATGCTGATGGGCAAGGAGGAGTCCCTGGCTCTGCTTGCCAGCCAGGTGCTCAGTCCCTGGTGTGGTGAAATGGCACCACAGAGCTGCTCTTTATAGAAGGAGACATTCATAACAGGAACTTGGCAGGAGCACGTTGGCTTTAAGGTTGCTCATCATCATCATGAAATATGCCCTTCCCCACCACTTGCTTTGATAGTTTAGAAACAAGTTCCTTTCTTTAAACCTTTTCAAACAACCTTTTCCTGTTCAAACAATTAACTGTAACCTAGTCATTATTTCTGAGTCTGGGCAAAATATGTACACCTTGGTTTTGAGCTGTGGATGTAGCATGTGGCAGGTAATTGCTTGGGGCTTGCTTACTGGAGGCTTTATAAATGCACACTGTATTTCTGCTTGCTTTCCTTCAGTCCAGCTACTAAACTAAAACAACATACTCATGTAGTTCATTAATCTTCTATGTATCTATGCCATTAATATTCTAGTAATTTGATCTTGGTATCCTTAAATTAATAGAAGTCAGCATTCCTAAAAAGATTATGCACTTTTGCATCAGCAGTGTGACTAATAGTAGCATAGACAGTGACTCCTCCTCATGCTGAGTGCTCAGGTGATGTAAGTATGGCTGGAATCTTGCTTTAATCCTTAGGAGTGCTCTCAATTCCCTTGGCACCATGGCTAAGGCTGAGACATCATGTTTTCCAGCAGACATTGTAATCCCTGCACCGCTACGAGACCGCAGCAGCTGAATGGTGATGTCAGAAATGGGGAAGGTAAACAACTCTGAGCCAAATGTGCACTGCTGTGGGAACTTCTTTGTGAGCTAAGAGAAGAAAATGCTTAAAGGAAACATCCAGCTCTTCATGTCCCTGTGATAACTGGGGGGAAGACAACCCTACACAAAAAACCCCCAAACCAAAATCAAACAAACCACGACCAAGCCCCCAAACAACTCCATTGATTTGTTCTCATATTTAGCAACCTGTAGCTGTGTCTCAAAGGCCATCAGGATGCCTTCTTTAAGACAGAGGTTTATTTTGTGTGGTCAGGTTTGTAACCCAGGGAGGTTGTGGACCCTCCAAAGCTGGTAGTGCTCAAGGCCAGGTTGGAAGAGGCTTTCCCAGCCTGGTTTGGTGGGAGGTGTGCCTGCCCATGGCAGGGCAGCCTTGGGGCTCAATGGTCCTTCAGGTGCCTTCCATCCCTCCATGTTCCATGAGTCTGATACAGCCATGCAGGTTTCTGTCACATCTGTGCATGTTCCTCTACCACACAGTGCACAGAGGAGATCCTGGTCCCAAAACCAGAAAAAACCATAAGGTTTAGGATCTTACTGCTGCTGCTTGATGCTTTCTCATTTCAGTGCTCTTTGGCAGTTTCTGCTCTACAGGGTTTGCCTCTGACATACCAGCACAGCAGAGCACAAGAAGCAGGTACTTTTCAGTAGTGAGGAGCAGGTTTGGACATCAAATCACCTCTTTTCTATTTCCTTCTGCCAGCTATATCTTGGATTTTTTTTTTTTTGTTTTGTTTTGTTTTGTTTTCTTAGCTATAACTCATTCTAAGACCGGTAAAGAAGACTGGAAAAGCAAAGAAAAGCACTATTTTGTTATCATTCATTGACAGATTTCGGAAATGGTTTGAATTGCTCCAGGATTGTCCAGGGAAAATGTATATTGTGGCTGCAGATTCACAAAAGATAGTGATGAGACATGAATTCCTGTCCTCCAGATCCTGGGATTGGGTGAGCTTTTGTTGCAGATTTTTACTCACTGTTTTCTTCTCCTAGTTGATCAGTACAAAATGACTAAAACCTGAGAGATGGATTTACTTTTTAAGTAATGCAAATAATCGTGTTGGTTATAATTGTTATTAGGGCTCCTTTGGGAATCTGTTGTTACAAGCACTCAACCCTTTTGTCTCTTCTTTGGGTCTCCAGGCTATGTTGCAATTTATAAAGATACCAGACCTTAGGCTAAATCAATGTCCTTAGGGTTATGAGATGTTGCTAAATATCAAAACAAAATCCCAGTGTTCCAATTCTTTAACTTCACTATGTTTAATTAGCCATTCCAATTAACCTTCCCTTTGTGTTCCCCCATGTTTAAAGGGTTATATTAAAAGTACTGTAGAATTAAAGCCATTTAGAATATGCTGAGTATATTTCAAGGCATTCAGAAAGCCTCTTAGACAATGCTGTCCTCGTTTCAGTTTCACTAATGACTGGTCACCAGGGGCATATTTCCAAACCTCTGCACCTAGGTTGCAGAAATTGTAACAATATCCCTACCTGTGCATCCAGGTCACAGCGTGCTCAGATGGGAAATCACTGCTACAGGTCTCTCACCATGTTTCTCTGTGACCCTGTGGGCACAAAGGACTTGTAAGGGAAGAGTTACATGTTCCTGCTCTGAGAATTTAGACATGGACAAGAATTTAGTCAGCACTTTTTGCTCATGGATCTGACAGAAAGACCAACTCCAAATCAGGATTGCTGAATTCTGTTTTCTGAGGAGATAATTCCCAGGCTTCTAAAAGAACAGCAGTGTGAGAAACAAGGGAAAAGCATGGGGAAACACAAACCTTCTCATCCTAATTAGTTCATAAGATTGGATTCCTGCAATATTATGGTCAGATGAAAAATCCCAGGTAAAACCTGTTCAAACAGAACAACAAACTATCAGTGCTTTCCATGGTCTGTGTCCCCAGCCATGCACCTTGTGCCAGGGACAGGCAATGTCTGGGTCTGTTCAGGCTGTTGGCATAGGAGAGTCTCCAAAGCTATTTCTGTAGTCTTTAGGAATCCATGCCTTTGGAAATGTATGCTGAGAGCACTCAGTGAGGTAGGAGAATACTATTATGCCCATTTTATTATGCCCAAGGGTAAGTACATTTTTTAGATTTATGTTATATTAGAAAGCTTTTCACTTATTATTCTCTGTGCCTAACTCTCTGGATGCATTTTATAAGTCATCAGGATTTAACTCATGGCTGTGGATTTTGTTATGGGAGAGCAGGTACCTAAAAAATCCCTGACTTGTCCAGTGTCATTCTGTATGTCTGGCAGCAGAACTAGGAACAAAAACCAGTCCATATATCTAATCTCTGACTTCCCTAGGTAACTTTCTCCAGCAGTTGTATTGAAAGATCATTTTAATTCATAGTTTTGTTTGTTGGAGGATATGAATTTCTCAGGGGTGAAATATGATGACAGAACAGCATTTATTTTTCTATTTTTTGTAGTTGGAAGGAGGTGAGGTAATTCTAAGACCAGACTATGGTGTTATTTTAGTTAAATTTGTTCTTTCAAGGAATTTGTAGTTAGATCTTCCTTTAGTTTTTGTAAAGAATAGGGAGGAAAAACAAACAAGATATTTATTTTATTGACACTCTGATATCAGGGGCTTTCACTTAAGGAATCTGTTGGAGTCTGTTTTCTAAGACAAAGTCAGTCAAAAATATGTCAGGTTTTGTGTTAAATAGTTTGATGGCATAAATTCAATAAAGACATTGTCTGGTATCCTCGCTCTATGGCTCATATGAGATACAAAGGAAACTAAGAAAAGCAAAGATTCATTTCCCTTTCCTTCTTCTTCTCCCCTGCTTTTCATTGGCAACAGTAAAGTTCAACTGCAAGACATGTGATTGTAATATAATCAAATAACCTGCTGGTGTCTCATAAAGAAGTACTGGTTGTTTAAATGACTATTTGTAACAGACTTAGATGTTTCATTGCTGGTGATGGTTTTAGATTCAGATAACATCAAATCAGTTGAATTATGAGATTCAGCTCCTTTGAAAACGTACAAAGAACAAAGCCAACAGCACTACAGATGACTGACTAGTTGGGGGAGAAGAAAACAACGAATATATTTAGGATTTTTATCAAGCCTGTTGAAGAATCTCAATGTGAGCCGCTCTACAGGCATGTGATAAGCATCACAGAAACTGGAGATAGTGAAAGCTGAAGAGTATGGGACAGTTAGCATGTCTAGCTCCACAGTAAAATAGCTTATACAGAGAAAAGAGACGGCTCAATATAAATCATTCCCTAGCAGTCCTTCAGGGCACGTTGTTGGGAAATATCTGCTAACAATGCCATTGGTTTATTTTGCATATTGGCTTTGAAGCCAGTGCAGGGAAAGGCAGAGCTGGGACTCTGCCCATGTGCTGGAACAGTCCCAGTCCCCCTGGCAGGGAAGACCCAACCTTGTGCCTTTTGCACAACCTGACCCTTCCTTGAGGGTGTTTCCACAGCAGATGCAGCTGCTCCAGCTCGCTCCAGGAGTAGCTCTTTCGTAGAGAGACATTCCTGCAGAAGCACAGCTCTGCAGGGAAGCTCATGTTAGGAAACAAAAGCACTCTAGGAGAACTTAGATGTAGAGAAGTATTTTTTGAGATTCATTTATTAGCCACTGTATTGCTAATTGCTGATCTCCTGTTGAGCAAACCTCAAGTTCGACAGGGACAATGTTTATGAACCCAATACTTAAAAGAGGAAAACTGGGGCAAAACAAAAAGTATATGTAACACAGATCTTTGAAGATGCATCGTTTTGCCTTATCAGCAAAGGTGCATTCAGAAATCAGGCAGTCACCACTAAGAGTGAGAAATAAAACAACAACAAAAAATCCCTCCCTTTGCTTCAGGCTTTTGGATGCACTGGATTAAGTTCACTGCTAATTAGACACAATTGTGAAGCACAATTATTTATGAACCTTCAATGGGCCGAATTCATGAAAGGAATAACGAGTATGTATTTCCCTTTTGTAGAATTTTAATGAAGAAATGGCATTACTATTCATTATTTATCCACTTTCAAATTGTAATGAATAGTTCTACTAGCAAACACCAAATTTCTGTATTTACAGAAAGGCGGAACATGTGTAGATAATAACACAGTTCAGTATGTATGAAATTCTGTAATTCTATAAATATAGAAATAAAGAAATTATCAGCAGGACTATTCATTAAATTTTGAAAGTAGTAAATAATAAATAGGAATAACATTTATTCATTAAAATCCTCCAAACAGAAAATATTGGGCCTTTCTTTCTTAAATAAATCCAGTGCAATATTTCTGAGAGAAAGCTGGAGTTTATATGATGATTTTTATTTTTTGTTCCTTTTGACACTGTTTCATATCCAACCTTTATCCTAAATGCATTTTAAAAACATTAACCCATGTGTTTTCATTAAAAGTTGAAATACTACATTATGCTGTGAAACAAAGACAATGTAGAGAGCCTGTCTTGCCTGGCTGAGCAAACACTTTTAGCACCATTCTGACCATGGACACCTGGCTCTTACAGAAAACATGTTTGTGCCCATGTCCCAGAGTGGTGTTCATGTGCCAGGTCCCCGTGTGAAGACGAGGGTGCAGATGGGGCATTTTGGCTGCTTGGAGCCCCAGAGAGCCCCGTGTGAGTGGCAGAGCCTGAGCACCCGGCTCCCACGGTGGTTCCACAGTGACACCTCGCAGTGACACCAGCGGTGACAGGACTGGCACAGGAAGGGCTGACGGGGCTCAGGAGCACAGGTAAGTCTGCACAGGGTGCCTCTGATGGATTTTCAACATAACAAGTGCCAATAGATGAACTAAAATCCAAAGAAAATTTTCCCATAATTTAGGTTAATATGGCTGGGGGCTGCGCCCGGTGTCTCTCCCCTGTGCAGTGTCACTGCTGTCCTCCAGCCACTGCTTTATCAATTTCTCCAACAGAGATTTGCTGTCCTCTGTTCATGGAGCCACAAGGTCAGTGCTGAAGGTTGAATTCATGTAACCTAAGCATGTCTTCCCTTAAAAATACACCTAAAGTTTAATTATGTATTGTATTAATTAATCTTCAGAAAGCTAAAACTTCAATATCATTTTAATTCCTTATACAGTAATTAAGCTCTTAGAACTTAATAAGAACACAGAGCTTGACTTTTTAAACTCCAATGAAGTGCAGGACATTAGGAAAAAAGCCCTTGCAGATGAGGCAGTTATGGACTTTGATAGACATTACTTAATATTTTGGTTCAGGGTAGGCCAACCTTAGGGCCTGAGCAGGTGGCCCAAGTTCCTTGCAGTTCGAGCACCCCTCACACTGCTGAACAGCAACAGATCTATAATCAAAAGTTTATTCCCAATTAGGGAATACTTTTACCCTTTATAGCTAAGAATCTGAGGTTCTGATAAATTTTAGGGAGTTTAACTCTAGAATCACAGACAGGTTTGGGCTGGAAGGGATTTTAAAGACCACATGGTTCCAACTCCACCTTCCACTAGACCAAGTTGCTCAAAGCCCCATTTACAGAGAGACCTGTTTATATGGACAGATGTCCCTCTGATTTAATGATTCTATAACTAACATTTAGGTTCAATATGCATATAACTTCTACATGAGTGTTACCCGCCCCTGTCACTTCCAAGTATTATAGCAGAAAAAACAGACCAGAAGAATACAGAACTACTCAGAGGTTGTTTGGTTTTAATGCTGTAGCTCAAAAACTTGGTTTATTTTGAACGAAGAAATTTGGTAGGCAAATACAGTATTTTTACACAACTTTCACTAAGATTAAGCACAGTGCTTGACATGGAGACATGACCATTATTTTAAAGAAAGCCCTTTCCCTTTCCAAGGTCATGACCTGGTGTATATTGGGTGCAGTGTGGGTTGTGAACTTCTGGAAATCTGCAGGGAGCTGAAATTTGCCTGGAAAAGCAGCAGATTTTCCCATGGTCAGGGACGTGGCAGCACTGGGGGCACACCAGGGAGCTTTGCCCAGCCAGCAGCAGAGCAAGAGGCAGCACAGCAGAGAACATCAGGGCTCCTCTGTGGCTGCACCAAATGCTTCCTGCTCTGTGTCGTGGGCAGGAAAAGCCAAGGGCTGGAGGGCTGGGCAGGAGGCTCAGGGGATTCAACCACATCATCCCATCCAGCAGACACTGATCCTGAGCAGCTCAAACCAGGGCTCCTTAGATGGAAACTGAAACTGCATTTTTCACACAGCATTTCCAGGATTTCCACGTGGTTCTCAATAGCTGAACCAGGACTTACAACCCCGAGAAATCTTGGCCTCCCTCCATAGGGGCTCAGTTACAGATGATGGCACGTGGCCCTTGCCATCAGATTAGTTTAAAAACATCTGTTTGGCCTTGGTGGCTTGGATCCTTCTGCAGCAGGCTACTTTTCCTTGCTTTTTCAAGTTTGGTTTCTTGTATGCAACATTTACATCATGATCTAAAAACAATTTTGCACATAATAAAGTTTAACTATTTGATATTTTTCATTTCAAAATTAAATAACAGACATTTAAGAGAATGTTCTCTTTTTTTTTTTAATGACACACATTATAGTATTTTAAAACAGCAAAAGACATCACTGTAAATTTTTTTATCTTTCTCTAGCAAATCCGCTACGAGTAAAGTTTGCCCATATTTATGATTTCTTTTTTTTCTCAGGATGCTTTACTGCTCTTAGTAGAGCTAACATCTGCTTCTCTGGGGAATCTCCTGTTTATGACAATTGGAGATGTTTTTGAGAATTCTCTGAATTAAACTCCACCTGCTCTGAAGTGTTTCCACAGGAGCTGACTGTACACACAGAGTTTCCACTGATGACATTTGACAGAGCTGTTAATCCCTCTTGACTCTGATGCGTGATATCACATGGCAGAGCTGGAGTGACCCCGTGATATTCGCACATGCACAGTGACATTTACCCATTAGTTACCGCATGTTCTGCTCCCAAACAAAATCCCTGGAACAAGCTGTTTCACCCACTAAGGCAGAAGGAGGTGGCTTTCCCCATCAATATTCCCTTCAGACTGCTTCTGGAATTGCCATGGCACCTTCTCCTGGCGCAGGGTGGTGGTGACCAGAGGGCAGGTCCCTCTGCCCTGTGCTGGTCCAGCACGACCCCTCAACAGCAGCCACTTTGCTTCTCCCATTCAAACACAGAAATTTTGCCAAGACTTCGTTTCAACCTCCTACAGAATGAAATCCAAGAGAATAATTGTGATTTTAAAAAAAAAAATTTTTGCCAGCTGAGTCTCACTTATCACATCAGCAGCCCTATTCTTGTATGTAAAAATGTCCCCCCTTTTTTTAAACAAAAATCAACACTTCAAAGTGCAATAATTATTTTAGGATTCTTGGTGATGAAATCTCTTATTTTCTCTAAGGAGGGATGGTCCTTAGGGAATTGCCATGAGTTTTAAGAAAATCAAGATGTTGCAATGTAATGCAACGTTTATGATTTAAATGCAATACTGAATGATTATCAATTCTCTTAAGTGCTGAATTTGCAAAATCTCTTTTTTGCACACTCTTGAGAAACCAAACACAAGGAAAGAAAATCCACCAAAAAATAGAAGTGATGGCTCTGTTTAAAGTGATACCTGTGCACTTCATAAATTTGATTGCAAATATATTTTTAAGCATGACACTATTTATGTCGGAAATAAAAAAAATATATATTTTCAGTTGTTTTCACATCTCTAAATCAAAGTACCAAATGGAGTCTTTCCCATTAGCCTTTCTGGGCACTTTGCTCATACCTGAATCTTTACGTTAAGCCCAGAATATGTCAACAGGAAAAAAAAATTTTTTAAAAATCTATATTTTCTTATTTTGATGATGTAAAACCATTTAAGGTTGGATGACTTGAATGAGCATGGACAATAGGAGCCTTCTTCAGCTGAAGAAAAATGAATATGCAATGCTTTTGACTTTGGAAAGGCATTTTCTTGGTCAAGAGGACCAGGTCCTTTCACTGATTACGTATTATCCCTTCTCGTCTTCCATATGTCTAATTATTTCTACAATTAAAATATATTGCATGATCTTCCATCTAAATCTTTCTCTTTATAAAAAGAGAATTTAAAACTTAATTTATGAACTCTGATCTTATTAAGTTTTCATTTGATTTGCTTCTGGGCCTTGATCTTGTAAACAGGCTATTATACTTTCTGCTATTTTATTTGGTATGTGCTATTTCAAGGCACTCTGAAAACTAAAACTCACCTGTACAACTGAAAGTAAACTGTTTTATTTTTTCTGCATCTTTGTTCAATGTTCTAAGTCCCATAATTTGCTTCAAGTCTTGGGAAAAAAAATTAAACAATCTACATTAATAAATAGGGATTTTTTGGGCTTTGCCATTGGTTTCCCAAGTAGTCCCTTTCTGTCCAGAGCACACAGCTATTCTCACTTTTGCCTCCTCACAAAGGAATTTGTACTCTCCATTCCTACTGTTTCTTAAGACATGCTTTGTTTTCTTTGTTTCTGCTACTTACATTAACCCAGATTATCTTTATTTCCTTCCCCCCCGCAATGTCTTGATTCCTTTCCTCCTCCTACAGGCATCGCGACCTTAGCTTCTAAAAATCAGTCAAGCTGCTTCTTTTCCTCCCTAGTTTTTACCATCTTATTTGCTCCTCTCGGTTTATGAATGCTCTGCCCTCCATTCCTCATTCCTTTTATTGCAGTCTCACATCTTCTTGCTTCCCTTACATTTTCCAGGATTCTGCCTCATTCTCTATTTCAGATCTGATTATTGCCCTGGATTCCCCTTCCTCTGAAGTGCCACATCTGCCTTTGGCTACTGATGGGCACTTCTACTTCCATTCTCTGCTGGTACTCAAGATGAGGAAGGTATTTCCAAGGATGCAGAGCTGCTCCTCTCAGGAGCAAGAGCTGCATGCAATTTAGATTTGTCCCCTTATCACTGAACACATCGTACCTATAAATTACAGCATTCCTTCCTCTGTGCATTAAAGAACCACAGCCTGAGCAGGGTTTGGTGTTGTGAGGCAGCACCACATCATTCCCCAGCACTCTGGGTGTCTCCTGACAAAGGTTCAGGACCACGCACATATAGAAAATGTAATGTATTTAGGATCAGATTTTTTGTAATTTCTTTGCTTCAAAGCTTGCTTTGTATAACTTGGCTGTCTTATGCAAAGGAAAATGATCACCATTTAGGGGTTTTTGGTTCAAATATTTATTTTTAAATAAATTCCAGAAGATATATGCTAATAAAATCAGAGGTTTGCAAATAAAATCTTTAGGACTAATAAGAAGGCAAAGAAAAAAAAAGGGGTTTTTGCAAGAGAAAGAAACAACCAACAGTCCAGGCCACATACTCTTTCAATAATATAAGATCCAGGCAGCACCAATTGCCCAACCATGACAATTAGTCTACATTGACTCTGTGGTAGCTGAATTCACCATTAATAGTCAGACTTTACCCTGGTCTGAGTCTTCCCCAAGTATGAAGTAAAGCACCCATGGTCCAACATGTGCAGAGGGCTGGAAGGACAGAGAGAAGTGCTGGAATTTCTCTCTGTGCAATATAATAAGGCTGAAGTTCTGCACACTGTTAAAAAGACTGGACTGAAAGTGAAAAGTCAAATATATATGCAGGAGACAAAGTCATGCTGAATGGGAGAATTTTTAACTGTAGATTCATTTAAAACGTCACAAAAAAGTTCATTAATACAATGAAGAAACGGGTTTTTTCCCTCTGCTCACTGTTTTCTTTCTTGGTTTTCTTTATTACTTTAATTGTATTATTTTCTTTTCATGGATGCTAGTTGAAATTCTTTTATTAACAATCTCTCTGTAAAAACCCACCTGCCCAAACAGGGCTGATTTGGGGATCAACACTTATCTTTCATGAGTCATTATTTTATTAGCATGCTGTAGATTTTAGAACTTTGCTTTGCTTTATTTCCAATGGCTGTGTATGGCCTTTTTTGGTGCAGCAGTGATAATGCAGGACAGCCACTGCATTAAAGAGTGACCTGGCACAAACACAGACACAAGCACACACATGTGTACTGATATAACTTTTTATGGGAAACAGAGCAGGATTCCACCCATATTTCTGGTACAGAGGGAACAGAAGTTAATTTGTAGGTTGGTGGGAGAGAGATTGTGACACTGCACTCCATTTCACATCAAGAGACATTAACTTGAAATTACTGTTTCCAAGGGAAACACTTGTGACTCAAAGCATTAATTTGCATTAGTCCACGATAAGGCTAGTCTGTAAATTGAGTTATTGAAAATAACTCGCAACCATAGTGCCAAGGAAGGAATTAACTGGGAATGTTGTTCTATAAACATAAGTGGATATTTTTTTTCAGGTAGTTAAAATACTAAAAGTGTGCAAAATGTAATCAATTTAGTTTTCTAGTAAGGTCATTCTTTAACAAATTGTCACTATGGAAGTAATCAGTTTGGATAAATTTGTGTTGGCTGGGTTTTATCTCCTCACTTTTTAGTTTCATGTGAGCAGCCTATTAAAACCCATGGTTTGGGACAAGCTCTACATTTTTCTCTTACAGCTGTGAGAACAATGGTCATTCTTTACAAATTTAGTTCAAGGTAATGTGATGTTCTACCCAATCTGGCAGAAAGATTTATAAGTGAGCAACTGGGGGCTAAATTTCTGTGTTGTAAGCAAGTCTGGTCTCAGGGAAATTTCACCTCTTTTGAACACCATAAAGTTTATTTAGAAAAATCTCCATAAAAATGCTCTTTGCCCTTTTTGTGCTCCTACAATATTCACTTAGGGTGAGTTAAAAATCAGTAGTGTTAATACCTGAAATCTACACCAGCAAAATTATTCAAAATACTTGCTGATAACCAGCTCACCAGTATCACCACTTTTTAAAAATCTGGGTCAGCCAACATTCCCCCAAGTAAGTATAGCCAAGCAGGTCCAAATCTTTAAATTCTCACTCAGGTTTCCCTTCTCACTCAGCATCATAACTTTGATAGAGGAATGGAAATGCTTGCAAAATTTCTGGTCTCTATTACAGTTGGATTTTCTTTCCAGGACCAGCCCAGACTGGCACCCAGCAGACATCACTGCCCCAGGGATACATGCCCCAACTCTGCATATGCACAGGCAGAAGGTACACACGCACCCCACTGCCTTGTGGCACTCCCCAAGCACCCTTTCAGTTTATTCCATCCGAAGGTACTCTGGAAGAAGAGAGAGGAAAACAGTGAGGACTATTTTTCCAGATTAAGGATCTTTAAATCCAGGTGCTCCCTCCTTGTATTACATTACCATCTGCACCTATGTTTGTAGCAGAAAACCTTCAGCTTTCCTTCCTTTCCCTTTAATTCAAACTGAAGAACAAACTTCCAAACCCAGCAGCACAGCCAAGGTTTGGTGGGGCACTGAAGTGCTGATGAGTTTGCCCAAAAGGCATGGCCTGAAGGACACTGATATACCAATAAGTGAAATTGATTCTCCTTCCCAGGGTGATGTCCCAGGTGAGTGAAGGTTCGCCTTTTGGGCTGGAAGGGGTGAAGCCAGCTCTGAGCTGGCCCAGCAGAGGAAGGCTCACAGCACAGCTGGGTCAGACACAGGGTGTGAGTTCCCAGCTGCACACCCCCATGTGAGTGCAGGACAGGTCTCAGAGGGGCAGTGAGCCCTGCCCTGCAGAGGCAGCCCTCCGAGGAGCAGGCTGCAGGGCTGTGTCCTGGGCAGGCTGTGCTGTTCCCTGAGCGCAGCCTCACCGTGCTGCCTTTCCCTGCCCTCGCCCATCCCCATCCCAGATGCTGCCATGCCCGACAGGGCACCCTGCAGTGTATCTCTCAATTGCTTCTCATGAGTAAGGACATTATTTTTGATCCAAACTAATATGTAATTATCTATTTCAGAATGTTTTATTAGGAATTAGAACCCTTATTATATTTTAACCAAACATATTCATTTCACAGCATGTTAAAAATCATTTTCTCTCTCCTAACTGTGTTTATCCTTTCTCTGTAATATTTCACAGCTGAAGTCCTTTTCTAAAAGAGCTTGAAAAATATTATCTGGTTATATTTTTTTTTTTTAAATTGAGCATATACGGAAAAAATCTGCCCTCTTCTTTCCTGTTCTTAGCATTCTAAAATGTACCTGTGTTCAAATATTAAGAAATAAAACAAATATAAATTATGCATTTTCCAAGTTAATTTAAAATGCATTATGCACTGCTTTGTTCTCTGGAATTAGTATTATTAAGGGGACAGATCTGTATGGATTAATTTTGAGTCAGTTTATTCACTTCTTTGTAATTCAGTGGCAAGAATTTCTGTCCCCAGGCATCAAATTAAAATTTTTACTGTAAGTAACACATACACAATATAGACTTTTTTGTATTGTTTCTTTGTTTTTCTATCAGACAACATATTTACATATTGTATTATTTCAAAAAAAACACCTCTTTCAAAGTAAACAAAAGTTCCCCTCCTTCTTGAAAATTATTTTAATGTTCCCATTGTCATGTTACCCAACTAGAACCTGGTTCTAGTTTTGAGGGTTTTTTTCTCTTTCCATCAATAATCACATAACATTTAGCTGTGTCTTCCCTGAGATGTCTCACGAGCTGAATAATCACCCAACATCCCCTTTCTTCCAAATATTTTTTGGTGGTGTTTGAACTGCTGCTTTATGATTTATTTATTTTTTTAAAACCCAAGCTATTCAATAATCATTTAAAAATAATGTTTATTGCAATAATTCTTTGCGCTTGCATGTTTTAAATCTTTATTTTTCCCTAAACTGAGCAAGAAAATAGAGGCTGCTTTCTTAATTAGTCTTCTTTAAACAAAATATCCTTTCATATGCACTAATAAAGACTAAGGATCATTTCTCTCTTGTTTAAATAACTGCTTGCTGTAGTATAAAATTGTAAGAGACATGATGCAGATCAAGATGCTGGCTTGAAGTGGAGAAGAGGAACAAGCAGTGCAATAATAAGCAGATTTTAATGATTTACTATAAATCAGCATTTTTGCCCTGTCAGTGAGATTGAAGAGGCAGACAGCTCCTCACATGTCTGCCTAGCAAATGTCTTCCTGATGAATCATGTGCTCTGAATCACTGATCACAACATTCAAACAGCACATCCAAATAATGAGGAAAACATACACAGCATTCTTACGCCGAGTCTAAAACTGCAGGAATATGTGTTTTCAGTGGTGTGGTACTTAAACCCCTACATTGATACTGTGTCTGTTCAGCAGAGGGTAATATAAGGTTAACTATTGATGCCCTAGCTTTACTTCCATGTGTTAAATCAACGTGGAAAATCTAATCTTTACATACTCTGTGGAGAAAAAAAAAAGAAGGGAAAGTGGATAACAACATATATTTTAAAAGTATTTTTCTACAAAGAAATACATCAGCTACTCATTGAGAGAAACATTACTGTGATTAATTAGAACACTACCAAGTCTATTGTTTTATATACAGGGTAGTTGAGATGACCATTGTTAATAATTTCAGCTGGTCACTAAGGTAATAGTGGTTGTAAACTGTTATGCATTGCATGCCCTACTGTCCATCGATCCTCCCCACAACGCTGCCAATGGGCTCAGATAACCAAATAATTGTCATCAAACTCCTCTGCCATGGGGGTGTCACTGAGCCCAGCTCTCCACTGCAAAACACACACGTTTTTAAGGGTGATTTGGATAGAATGAGGAGATCATGGGAGTGAAGGGGGTGAGGTGCAGCCTCAGCTGCTCTGGGAGAATCAGGGAATGCAGTGCAGAAGGGTCCAGCCTCACAGGCAACACTCCCATGAGCAGCAGACAAAACCAAATGAATAAAGGAGCTGACTCACCTCTCCTTTGGTCCAAGAGGGCAGATAATGTGCCCTGCAGTGGGAATTGTGACCACTGCTGTCCCCACCTGCAGGAGAAGCTCTGTCCAGGCTCTCACAAACGCCACAGCTGAGGGAGGAAAGCCTGATTGCAGGTCAGCCCAGAGGGTCTCATCCTACACACCCTTGGCTGTTGGAGGATAAAATGAAGACTTCAGCTTCCAGCTGTCTCTGTCTTTTAACCTTTTATTAACATCATTCGTTATTCAGAAAACAGTTTTGAAAGAAATAATTTTGTAACTGTAGGAACCTTGAACTTATAAACTTGGAAAAAAAAAAAAAAAAGAAGATCCAAGTTTGGTTGTGGTGATCCTTTGAAAGTAATTTGTCATTCCTTGTTTTGTATATTGTAAGTTTTGCATTAATTGCTAATTTTCTGCAGTGGTCTAAATGTATTGTACATGTTGAGTTTAAAACACGCTAGTACCATTTACATACACAGTATTTGCAGTTCAAGTCATCCTTATGCAGACTTCGTAAAAGGTTTCTCCTGGAGATCATGAAGATGAGCTGGCATAGAAATCCAGGGATGTTTTTTTCTCCCCATCTCTGCATCCTGCCACTCCTTTGATGCAGAATCACAATATATGTTTCTGAAAGAAGCTGCTGTCCATTGTTCGAAGACATGAAATTCAAAGCCTTCATCTTTTCTGGTTTGTACTCAAGGGAAAAAAATAATAATGGGCTTTTAAAACAATAAAATATCAATGTATTTTAAACATGACCATGTCAGGCTCAAAAATGTTTTTCAAAAGCATATCCATTTGTTTAATTTGAATAAGAACATACTTAATTTCATGGTCATTTGGTTAAAGCAGTTATTTTTATTAATGTGTTATTGAGCTAGAGGCTGAGGGCACTGGTCAGTTTGCTACTGTATAACTCACTCGCTTGGAGAATGAAGTCTTGCAGTACAAAGGGGAAAACTCGTATGTGCTATTTAGCCATCACAATGGTATATTTGATCTGTGTTCTTATTTTTTTCAAAGTAAGAAGGGGAAAAAACAAACGCTCAGACTGCTGATTTCTGCAGAAAAAATCTGCAAATGAACTGTTCTATTAGCACAAATGTACAAAAGTCTTTAGAACCTCTCTCTTCAAAAGCATAATTAGGTATTTATTTCAGACATACTAACATCTTTGCAGTAGCTAATAAGATGCAGCCCATTTGAATATTAATATAATAAATGATTAAATTAAACAGCAAGATTCAGACTCAGAAATAGCCTTTATAGGTCCCAGGGGGTCACTAAAACTGTATTCCATTTCTTCCTACAGTTAACATAGTACAAGGGACATGAATGCGTAAAGCAATATTTGTCTTATGAAACATGGAGTTTTATATTGTGCTATTCAGTTTTATTACTCCACAGTTTGAAGCTGAGGCCTGTGATGAAGTCACCATGCTGGGACCCAACAGCAACTCTTCCTGTTTCAGTGCCTTTTGGCATCAAAGTGACACATCGTTGCTTTGGCAGAGGCAAACCTCATGGCAGGCTACATATAAATAGGTTAACAACGTTGGCATGTGACAAAATAATAACACCACACACACAAAAAAAAGTTGCTGTAAAGTAAATGGCTGAGGAATTTTTCATCTGTACATTATTATGTATCTATTATTAATAATATGTACTCAATAATGTGCAGAATTTATATCAATGGCACGAGGATGATAGGTGAGGCTTATTTTTTTCCACTGTACACGAGAAAAAAGAAAAATAGGCAAAGTAGGCAAATATAATTGGCTATTATTCCAATAAAGGTGGCTCCCTTCTCAAACTAGTTCATGAAAACTGCATACCATCCAAATCCCATGAACCTGAGAGGTGTTAATAAACATCTGGTCATGGTTTTTGCTTAATTAGCAATCCCTAGTTTGGACTGAATTCTGTTTATGTAAAACAAAATACATGTATGCACACGCACACACACACGCACTGTCTCCACTCTCTCTCTCTTGCCCCCTCCCCCCACCCCCTCATAACAATAACAAAAAAAAGAGGTTTTTGTTTCATGAGCCACAGCCCTTCAGCAGTCCAAACCAGCTTCTTGTAAGTGCTCGGTGGGAGAATTGGATTTTTAAGTCTTACCATTTGTCAACACAGCAGAATAAAATGAAAGCTATTTGGATTTGTCTGTTTCTGTTCATTTTACCAGACTAATGTCACCTCAATCAGCCCTACAAAATCCTGGTATTTTATTGGAAACTAAATTACCATTTTTAAATGCAAAAAAGAAATTGCATACTTACTACAGGTTACTGAAAAATGCCATTTTATTATTCTTAGCATCCAAAATCTTACAGCACCATCTCTCTAAGGAGCAGCATTGGCAGGGAGGTAATGGATAAACATGCAACTGTGCTTGCAAGACTATACTGTCTAAATTAGATAAAAGAAAAGTAGGAAGAAAACTCCAAGATAAGTGGTACAAAGTAAATCAAAACAAATCATCTTACCAAACTTTATTCGCATCTGATACCATTTTTAGAAATTAAGGTCAGTTTTGTGGAACTAATAGGGAGTTACACCTATATATCTTGGGCACCATGACAATGCTTGAGAGGAAGATTTATACACTATGGTTGCAGATGCAGAAGAAAGATATGAGAGATCAAATGGAAGTGCATGATAACAAATGAAAAATGGTCCCCACAGCCCATAAATTAATTGAGAAAAGAAGGTTGTCATTATTTGAACATGCTTTAAAATAAGGTATGGGGTCCAGATGGCAGAGAATAGATAGGCCAACAAAGTTTGAGTAATTGATGACTTAAAAATAAAACAAGATCTTAAAGAAATGAATCACGTTGGGTGAGTTAGAGGAGGAATATTAGATGAAAAAGCACAAAAACTCCTCAAAACTTCAGAGCAAAAAATCAAAGTATAGGAAAAACAGACACATTTTTTCGTGAAGGATCTAAATAAATGTAAGTAATAAATATTTCAGGCAGCAATTGTATCCCCATTAAAGACACTTTTCTATTGTGATTTCATTAACCTATTCAGCTTTGTTTTCACAATTTTATTTCTTCTTCTTTTTTTTTTTTTTTGTGGTCTAAGTTTTTTTTGGAATGAACTGAGAGGAATTAGCAAAGGCTGTGCTATAAAAATCACAATTACCATTTCTGCTCCCAATGCTGTCATTAGCTCATGAGGTCACTGCAGAGAGCCCTTTGGTAAACATGAAACATTTCCAGAGCTTATTGTCTGCATTTACAGTGCCCAATACCCAGCAACACAGCCTGTGCTGGTTCAACCTAAACCCTCCTTTGCTTTGCAGTTTAGTGGGTTCAGACCCACTAAAGGTCAAGGAGGAAGTGACAATATTCACATGTGCCTTATTCTGTTTTTTTTTTCTCTCTTAATCTTTCTTCCCCTTTCTTCATTCTGAAGGGGTGGCAGCACATAGCATTAAATGGTACCTCAGTGTTATGCAATGCCAGGTAATGAATAAATAAACAAACTATGCACTGTTTTATTATTTTTGCTTGTAAAATGTCACCCATCTGTCCACGGAGGGGATGTAAATATCTCCATGGGGGCAGGTGAGTGTGTCTGCAAGGAGGTGTGTGTGTATGTACATCTGCACTGTGTGTCTGTGTGTATGCATGTGTGCATTTTCCATATTTATCGCTTTTCAGTACATTAGAGCATTTAGTACTTTGGAAGGCACTCATCCAAACAGAGCTCCATGTAAATGCACTGTGTACAAGCCAAGAAAGAACAGCTCCAGGCTGATGGAAACCTCAGAAGTATGTTAAATCATAGTACTCAACTGTTCCTCATTAGAACACTCCTCATTTCTTTTTTTTTTTCTCTTCCACTTAAAAAAAAAAAATTGTTTCCTCAAAGCCGCTTACTTTGACGCTGCACTCTAGGAGCATATTATGAATATTCAGATTGGAAAATGAGCACCATCTAATAATGTGGAACACAAAGGAACCCTGAAATGTATTCAGCCTCTTATTTACATTGTTATGAGAGATATTGCATTATCAAACAATGACTCCATTCCACACTGTATCCGCTACCCCTTGCATTAAGGCTCCTTGGGAACTTATTATTGATGACAAAAATGCAGCTAATGAGAGACTGCAGAGTTACTAAATGTATAGGTAAGCTATATTGCCTATAAGAAAGATAGCCCTAAAGGAAAAAACATCAAAGCCCGAGAGCTGATTTGTTCAGAAGTGCAACTGAGATGGGAAGAAAAGCAAACTTGGGGACCTTCCCATCATCGCACACAATGATGTCATTAAGGTACATTAATCTCAAGGAAGATGTACACAGGGAAACTAAAATGTGACCCTCGGTGCGGAAGGCAAGCAAAAAGGCTTGGAAATATTCAGGAGGCAGAAATAGAAGGTAACAAACATTTCAAGGGAAAGATAGTTGCCAGCAGGATTGATTTGAATACTCCAAGTGGTGATTTATTTTTCATGCTTCTCATAAAAAGAAAGGATCCTTTCTTTGCCCTGCTCTCCCCCTTGTTCCCTCGCTCGTTCCCCGGCGGGAGGAAGGATGGGATGAGGCTCGCCGTGCCCAGTGAGCAATGGCTGCCCTTTCCCAGACACCACAAATGAATGCAGGATGGTGGAGGGACCAATTCTAGCACTTTACCAGGACTATATGAAAAAATGGCATAATCCACATCCTTTGCATTTGTAACAGAAGAAAGGGAAAAAGGACAATTTCATTATAAGTCCAGCCTCTGTAAAGAGAATGTTAAATAGTTTCATACCCAAAACCCAAACTGCTTTGAATGCAAGTCCTGCTTTGCCCTTAACTGAAATGAAATTTCACAAATCCGGCTGTACATAGAGAAGGAAAATGAAAGACAAAATATTTACCCATGGACTCAATAGTTCCCTTTTTTAAAAGGGAGGGGGTTTACTATTGATTTTTTAACAATATAAATTTAGCATATTTCACATGATCCATTGCATTCCTTAGAACCATTAAGATGCAGTTTACATGATTTATTCAGAATAAGGTCCACTTTTAGCTATATTTAAGTCTCCTATTTGTTATTTAACATGTGTTTAATGTTTTTTGTCCCTGCTGTGCACAGCTGCAAGCTGCTATTTTTTGGCAATTTTTGTGACTGTGAAGTGATTTGTGTCTTTAAATCTCACCTTTCTATTCCATGGCCTGCTGTTTTGATTTTTTCCTAAACTTTAAGAAATAAGTTGTACTGTGTTATGACCTTCACTTCATGGAAGTAAACAAGAAGTTTAAAAGCACCATTAAAAAATCATGGCAGGTATCCTTATGGGGTAGCTGCAAGGACACATATGTAATTGATTAACATTCTGTGACACTGCAATTCAAAGCAGTTTAAGGAAAACCCTCTAAAAATCCAGTAATGACATAGAAAATACTAATTGAGATCTGGCAAACACTTCACTTACCACTTACTGACCAGACATATAAATCCTACATAGCAGGAAACCTTCCATATTGAACAGCTTCCTCAAGATTTTTTCAGTTGATTTCCAGTAGGAAAAATCTGACCAGAAAAGAAATTATTATTATTGTTATTATTATATAATTGTTATTATTGTACGATATATTTAAAATATCCTATTTATTTTTACAGTCATAAAGCAAACTGAGCATGATGCTGAAGTGCATCAGATAGACACAAATTATTGCAGGGAGTTTTGGTGCAAAAGAACTCTCACAGCGTAAGGATCCTTCTATTTCAACTGGTTTCCTAGGCACAAAACTTTTGAAAAGCAATAATAATGAATGATGGCAAAGCATGACAGCTAGAGCAGTGTGATCATTTTTTTTTTTTAATTTTTATTTTTATTTGGTTTTTTTGGTGTTAAATGGGACTTTCCAAAACATGGCCATGAGCAATTGTGAAAGTTTGCTAAAATGCCATGAATTGATCTCCAGTCCCAGTATTTCAGTGACATGGCCACGACATGTCCTCCCCAGCATCCTTCACCTCTCTGTCCACTCTTTCTCCTTTGGCCACCTCTTGATTTTGAGGAATTGAATGAGCATCTCTCTCTCTCCTGTGCATTAGAATCTGTATATAATTCATGGACAGTGAATGTGCAATATTCACATAATGATCTAGAAAGGCAGCTAGCAGTGCATGATGCTGGTACATATTCCTATTTTATGTGGAGTAAAATGGCTGTGCTTCGTGGTGTGCTGAAATCTCAGCTATGTGTGCTGGTGAGCCACTCTCTTATTTGGAACATATCCAAATACTACCCATCACCGGTAAATATAAGGAAAGTGAAACACTGTTGGGTGTATTGGGGGTATTTGTTGCTGCTCTTTATGATATCTCTGTATAATTTCAGTGTCTATCAAACTGCTACTTTAATTGATAGGAGAGCATTTCCTCTTAACAATTTGAAGCGAATATAGTAGGTAAAAATTCCTGTATCAATTTGAATGCATTTACCTGTAAGTGGCAAACTTAGTAACTTCATTTATCTGATTTTAATGAAAATGGAAAATGCACTGCTATATGACTTTAAGAAAAAAAGTAAAATATAAGTTATTACTGTTTGATATATGTTCCCCATCCTTTTATAGGATCTATAAGAGAAAGCCATGTTGAAACAGTTTAATGCAATGCCTTTAACTTATCTAAACCACATTCAACTGACTGCACTGGGAAAATTGAATCTTTTCCTCACAATCTTAGTGACATGAAAAATATATAATACGGTAAATGATTAATGCAGTTATAAACTATACCTGAGATAAGATTTAAGTATTCATATTTCTATCATGTTAATACAACACGATAAACCCATGAAGCAAACTTGACCATAGCATTTGTTATTCTGTCCAGTGTTCAATTATTCTTTGTCCAAATACAATTTAGGAGCTTGCTGGAATACATTCTCTGGGTACAAAGCATTATGTGCTACAGTGAGATAATCAAAGCAGTGGTCAGCAACTGTAGACCTTGATCCAGTATATGCAGAGCTGCAAAATAAAAGGAAGCCCAGAACCCCATGCAGGGTTTTTTTATTATTATTTTAGTTGTCCAGAATATGTTATTAACACATAAAAGCATTATTTTTCCTTCCTTCTAAAATTTCACTGAAAGCATTATATTTTTAGGCAAACCTAAATTGACATAATCACAGATGTGCTTAGCAACTACCAAGACAATTTCAAACCACATTGCTTTAATAACTAACCTCTTCTAATTTCTGCAGTGAGGGTCAAATTCTGCCCATGGGAAACACATGTACAATTCTGAATGATACCAAGAGAAGAAATGAGACCACACTGATGACTGCTTTGATGCTTGGATGGGCATTTTATTACAAGGATCTTGTGCCTCCATGTAAATAATGGCCAATTGTCCTGCAGACAGGCAGCATGCCTAGCAGGAAAGCACACAGCTGCAGGATGGGGAAAATCTGTGGATCTGTCTCAGCAGCTCTGCAGTGGGTTACCTCAACTTAACCCTTTGCAAAATGAGTATAAAACTTCATTTCCAAGGATGCGTTTGTGCCCTTGAATGATATGTGAGATAATTTTGAAATTAGATCAGATTAATTCTTAAAATGATGAAGGTATTTTACAAGTTTAACAGAGCTTTGTGCAAGGGGTTGGAGCGGTGATATCCAGAGGTCCCAGCCAATCTAAACTATTCCATGATTCACTGACTGCAGCTTTTGTCATCATTGGTTTTAAAGTACCTGCAGCTCTGAGCTCTTGTCCCACAGTTCCAGCCACCAACTCACCATCCATGTGCAGGGACAGCCCAGATGTCTCTCATGCTGTGGTGACCTACTTTAACCCACCATGTGTAGACTGGAGTCTCCTCAGGGCCAACTGAAATTCAGAGCTCTCTGAAATATTGGTGGTTTCTGAGCTAGAACTGGTAGTAAAAGATAGAGGCAGCCTTAGAGTTACTCAGAAAATAATGCAGATGAGCAGGATTTAACAATGATTTTTTTATTTTTTTCAAAGCTTTCATTGAAAAATTAAATTGCCAGGAGTTATACTGTTTATTTGCCCCCCAATTCAACTGTCAGCTGAAGAGCTTTTGATGAAAACATATTTTTGAAACGAGTACAGAAGCCAGCTGGGACGGCCAGGCAAGGCCCGTTGCTAAGCTAATCTGTCACTGCTAAGGTTTGGATGGGGACACATGCAGGATGATCTGAGCTTTGCCTAGCTTTCAGAATGGTAGGTAAGCTTAATAGCCCTATTTTAAATAATACTGCTACACTACATCACATTGCAAATACGCCCTGTAATCAAAAGGAAAGAAAAAACAAGGAGCTGACAGAACTAGAATAGAATAAAATAAAATACAATACAATACACCTCTCTGGGTGGAGTTATTTTATTTTCCCAAAAGGAACCACAAGCTCTTCTTTAATTAAATAGGCCTTAAGAACAGCATCAAAAATGATAAGCAGAAATTAAATACTTCCCACTACTTGTTTAAAATTTGAGTACATTGTAATAATTCTTTATTTCAATTACATTAATTTTATGGGCTCATTCACTTTCTATTTGATCAGAACTTCTGCATATAATAGTTACCAGTATTTCAAACAAGAAATCATAGATGACTGTATATATCCCAGGATAGTCACTATTGCAGTGGTGATGCTGGTAATGGGACATTTTAATTAAGAATAGGAAAAGCTGAAATGATTTTTGAAATACCAACTGGACAAGAGGACATAGACTCAAACTGCACCAGCCTAAACCTGGACATGAGGAGGAATTTCTTCATGGAGAGGGTGGTTAAGCATTGGCAGAGGCTGCCCAGGGAGGTGATGGAGGCCCCATCCCTGGAGGTGTTCACAGAACCACAGGAGTGGCACTCAGTGCTCTGGGCTGGATGACAAGATGAGGATGGTCAAAAGTTGCACTCACTGGTCTTGCAGGTCTTTTCCAGCCCAAATGATTCTATGGTTCTGTTTGGTCATCCTCAGCAGACAGACCCCACTAATGCTCTGATAAACCACAGTGCCACATGCAGCTGTTTAATTAGGTATTGATATCAGCATTTGTTTCTACAGACACTGATAGTTACTCCATTTGCATTTTTGTGTATGTACTTTGATCTATATATGTAAATCTGACCTGTGATAAATATTTAATTTCTTTCAAGCATTCCTGATTTACCTTCATGCCTCTTGCAAAACTTCTAGAAACACAAATGGTTTCCTTTTGTAGGCAAGATGTGTCAAGTGTGTTTCTTTTCGTAACACATTTACATTCCTCAAGATTTCTACCTTGGTTTGTGCTACTCTTAGTGAGGCAAACCATTGCATAGAGACTTGACATCCTCACAGCAATCTCAGAACAATTTCAAAATCTATGCCTATGGTAATCCTATTATCACACAAGCCTGCAATGACAAAACGGTCTCAGTGCAAGTCTGCAGTGACCCTCTGGAAGGCAATATATCTCTAATGTGAGATTATACAAGCAAAATGAATTCAGTGAAAACACACACCATGTTTGAATTTCAGTGTAGAGCCCCAATGTAATGACAAAACCAAGTTCACCTTTATGCTAAATTATGTTTATGTTAAATGCAATAATAAGATGGGAGGAGCTGTGCCCAAAAGTCTTGCAGAAAGAATGTTATAAAATACAAAGGAATTCAAATAGCTCCAGAATGAAAGTCTAACTACAGTAATTTAATGACCATAAGGTGCACCGGACTATAAGGCGCACTTTTTTTTTGCAGCGAGGATCCGCCCCCAGCTCCCCCCTCGTGGCTGCAGGCAGTGACCCTGCCTCCACCCAGCAGCCGCGGCCCCGTGGCCTCGCCTGCACCCAACGGCCAAGGCACTGCCAGCTCCCCCCACAGCTCACGGCTTGCACTTCTGGGTTGGCACATTTCACAACTTTGTCCATCAGATAAGGTGCACCGGACTATAAGGCGCACTTCCGGGTTCGGGCCAAAATTTTAGTCAAAAGAGTGCGTCTTATAGTCATGAAATTACTGTAATGTTCAGAAAAAGTCTTAACAGAATTGTGTGGGGTCAGCCTAGGGGGAGGTGCAGTGGCAGCCCTGCTAACACCAGCAGCTGCCCAGGTACTCATTCAGCAATGGGCCTGACTCCTCTGCTCTGCTACCCTCCCGCCTGTGGGCACCATCCTCAGCATGTGTGAATCCTAAGCTGCTTTAAGACTCCCACCAACACATTCATGATTACTTTATTACGCCTTCCAACACTCTAAAGAGTAATGCAAAATCAGCACTGAATTCATTAATTTACTAATTAAAAGATAGGAGAGGAACACATGAGCAACCTCTGGAAATGTTTGTGCTGAAGCACACACTCCATAAAACTCTGCAGCCCTCACCTCATCCTGTGAGAGCAGAGAGATCCAAAGTCTGGGACCCCATACAGTGACTTTGGGCAGTGATCTTTCCTCAGGGAAACAGAGGTCTTCCCTAGGCCTAATTTAGATTTTTATCTAGCCTAACTCAGCTATCATTGCACCCCCAGCACAGTACATTACCAGGGCAGCTGGGTGCTACTGAGGCCAAAGGAGATTTTGCTGGGCTGTCCTGCAACACGACTGAGTGAGACAAGTCCCCTGGCCAGTGCCACCAGAGAGCCACCTCAGCTTCTGGAGGCACACACACTGTCAGATGTGGGAAACACAAGGGCATGGTGCAATATTTTGGCCAGTGGCAGGTGGAATCAATATCCCCCAGCATTAAGGATGTAAAGTCAGGGATGCAGCCTGCACTAGTGCTTAAGCTACATCTTTTTTTATCATCAGTGGAGACTATAAATCCAGTTCATTTGACCAATGCTAAGACTCTGTCTTAGCACAAACTGCCCTGTTTCACTCCACTGACTTTAAAGGGTAACTAGCTCAGACTTAATTGTCTAACTTTTAGACATCAGAGTCAAGGAAGATTAATATTATCTACCCAATATTCCATGGATGTCAAACTGAAATGAGCAAAAAATAAGGAGAGACTAGTCAAACTATTTCCCCTTTTGATAATTAGGAACCTCAAGATGTTTGCTTACAGAATATGCTTTTCACAAATAACTTCAATAAATCTGTGAAGCTGTCAACTATTGCAGATGTTTTGTATCTACATCTGTAGGGATTTCATAACACTTATTAAAAACCTTCACACATCTAGCTTGGGAAAAGCCCTTCTGGATGAAAAGGTGGTTTCCAGGGATAGCCTGTTCTCTTCAAGATTTTCGACTATTTTTTGGTTGGAAGGTTATGATTTTTCTGCTTTGAAGCTGAGCTGCCTATGCAGTCTTGAAGTAAAGAGAGAGGGAGTCCATAAACTTTAATTCTATAATTAGGAATTATCTAGCATTGATAGGCACATTTGATGAACCATTAAAAGTTGCCCACAATCTGTCTTAAAGGTAGAAGTTGTCTGAAACAGGAGAGTTCCTTGTGGGTACCTCTCAAGCAAAGATGAATTGTATGTATTCAAAGAGCATGACTTGAGAGAGATCCAAGTTTGTTAAGAACAGGCCAAACAACGTCCAAGTTCCTCAAATAAAAATTATTTTCCCTGCCCAACACGGAGCAATAAGAGAAAATCTAGGACAGATTTCCTATATTATTGCTTTCACAAGTGTCTCAAAGTGATTGACAGCGTTCATATTCTCATTATGGCATCTGCAGATAATGAGGTATACCTAGGCACAGGAATATCCACTGCTTGAGCATGCCAGGAATATTATCACTGACGTTTGAGCAAAAACATTGCAATTCCACACAATACCTCTACATCTTCGAAACGTCAAAACACAGCCAGATGCTGGAGCCATGGCTGCTGAAATCACATGGGTTAGCTGGTATATCTTGAAAGAATTATTATAAATGTAAGGTATCTATTTGGCTAGTCAGCTAAATAGTGGGTTTGAATCCTGCAGATAAGAGTAGGCTCCCCTCCGAATTTAAAGACTCTCTCCCCTTTCTCCTTTAGAAATCTTTGTAATTTTCTATAAACAAGGCTCAAAGTCTGTCTCAAGTGCTGTGAGAAAGACTTTCCTGAGTCAAGCAAGGAGTCTTATGTTTCTAAGCTAAATGCCAGCTAAAACAACTCTTTCCAAGGGAAGGCAGATCATGCGCAGTCTCAGACAGCTGAGATAGTCCTGCACCAACGGCTCAGGGCTAACTCTGCCACCATCCTACTGGAGTGTGGCCTTTGGCATGTGACTTTGTCACAGCAGTGCCCTCCAGCACATCACCTGCTCAGCTGCCTGCCCCCAAGCCACATGTCCTTCACCCCGAGGGGGAACTGGAAGGGAGCAGACACACAGACTCACCAGGCACAGGTGACATGCCATGAACTGCAGGATGTGTCTACAGCTCCTGAACACAGCAAGGTACACAACACTTGAAATCTGGAAATTAGGCACAGAAACTCCTGGAACATGCTGCTCCTAGAAGGTGTGGAGGTGAGGTCTAGGAAATACAGTGCTGCCAGCATGAACAGGGGTGCACCAGCTGTGCCAAGCAGAGCGCAGGGCACTGAATGAGCAAGCTGCTGCAGCCTGCCTCAGGGAAAACGCTCTGAATACATAACAGAGCCATGCTGGAATTGCACACCTTCTGTGCTGCTGTCCCCCTGCTCTTTGCAGCTGTCTGCAGAGGTGGAGAGTGCACTGCCAACACCGACTGCTCCCTCACCCTTGACTTGTGTGAGATGCTGATGCTGGAACGCTTGCCTTAGCTAACTACATCTTCCTCATTGTCACTCTGCTTTTATTGCCTTGGAGTGGCTTTTGGACATAGGTCTCTGAGCACAGGTCTGGCATATAAGGCCTTAGGACAGGAACCAGGCACTGAGTTTTCCTCGGAGGAACAGCTGTCCTAGCCTGAAAGCAAGCAGGTGTTTGCATACATAACAGAAAGGATGTCTCAGTGCATCTTTGTAATGTCTCTGGATTTTTCTACAGTTGCCTTTTCCCCCTACAACACTTCTGTTTGACCCTTGTCCCAGCTAAAAATACAGAACATGTTAGGTGCAAACTAATATTCTCAGTCCTGCTGCTGCAATACCCAGTGATCCTCAACAGCCTTGTAGTCATGCAGCCGGCGTGGGGACGCGTGTGAGCAAACACACCGAGATTTGCAGAAGGCCTTCCTTCAAAACTGGACAGCTCTGTGTAGGGTCAATACAGCACTCAGTGCTACACCTTCTTCTAAAGAAATTGTTTATCCAGGTGGATATCAAAACTTCAGTCAAATGCCCTGTAAAGGTGAAATGCTTAAAAAAAAATCTCTGTGGCTAAAGAAAAATTAGTGAAAGAGCTGAAACTGCTCTCTTATTCTTCTATATTACCCATAAGCTAAACTGCAGCAGGTGTACTGAAATGAAAATGTACACTAGTACATTGCATAAGGGTTTGTACTCATTTACTCATTTAAAAGACTTCTTACAAAAAAAGTCCATATTAAAAACTCTAAACCTTTCCTAGATAATAATCCAAAAGGATCTCACAGCAATAGGTTGTTAAATTCCCGTAACAGGGCATGCCAATATTTCTAAGGATTTTTTTGTGCCAAAAAAAAAAAAAAAAAAAAGAAAAAAAAGAAAAAAGAAAATCACAGTGTCCAAGATGAAAATTACAGAAGGATCTACAATGTTTAGGAAAACAAAGCAATGTGCTCTGGCAGGTCAGCCAACATCCTGAAATGTAGTCTTTTGATAAATACTGGATAAACCATCTTAAATTATGACAAGGGAGAGGTCTGATGGTTGAAATGAGAGAAGTTTCAGTTCCCTGTGTCATTCAGCCTCTGAGTGTGACTTGGGTCATACCACTGACCCCGTGTTTCCCACCTGCAAACTGGAAACATGACTCCCTTCACACTCTCCTGGCCCAGCTGCTCTAATGAGGCAGCAGCTCTGCACCTTCTGCTCAAAGCTCAGATGTTGGTGAGGTTTCCATGCCTGCCTGTAATACAGGCAATAACTGATTAAATGACAGAGTCATTTTTTTCATGATTACAGGACAATTCAGTCAAACAAATATCAGAAGCCTTAATCAGTTAAATTTCTAACACCACGCTGGAAACACACTATACTTCTGTCAGAAGCTGGTATACCGTATGAAAATAATAAATCCTACATTTTGATGAGGGCTCTCTCTTTTTTCACCACGTGCTTATAGATTTCTTATGCTTTGCCACCGAACGCCACACTAAATGTTGAACCCTTTTTTCAGGTTGTAGCTAAAGGGGAAGAAAATAATGATGTCCCCTAATGACAGCTGTCAAAGGGATTTGTGAGAATCAAAAAGCTTTCTTGAAAACCCAGTGTACGAATGCTTGACCCAGTTGTCATTAATTCTGCCTGGCCCAGTCACTCCCTCCTGTACCAGGAGCCCACTTCTGTTCTGGCTGATGCGAAGGCAGTGTGGGACAGGCAGTGAGAGAGAGCAGGACAGCTGCAAACCAAAATCACCCTGGGGAGGGTTACAACTAGATAAAGTTTTCAACAATAAGATTCCAGAGACTGCTGACTGGAGAAAAGCTCAATATTTTAGTCTCAGTACAAATTTGCTTCAATCTTATACAACTCCCATGCAGCAGCATCCACAGCTGCATGCTGTAAACAACAAACAAATCTATTTCCATCAGCCCTGCTGATGCTATGAGAAAAGTGCCTGAGCATAAGACATGCACAGATGTAGAGTCTCACCTGAGCCTAGTGCTGCCCTCCATTTGGCCCCTCTAACTTAATATCGTTGTTACAAAGCTATTGGTCTCCTGGTAGCGAGCTGGCTCAATGCAGAGCCTCTTCTTCCAGCTAATCTGACAACTCCGATCCAAGAAGCATCAAGGGCCCAATTAAGAAGACACATCTTATCAAGGAGCTTATTTTGCATAACAGAATACAAATGACGAATAAAAATTTAATGTTTAATAACTTAGTACAAAGAGGGCTGTTGATATAGAATGCCTGGAATTTTTATGGCGGCTGTCAGACTTGTGATAAAACTGTTATATAGGAACACTTGGCAAAAAACAGCGTAGAATTTTTCAGTAATGGTGTGTGCATGATATTGCATTAATTCTTGATAGGAAAGTAACTGTAAGCCTGGGAATCAGCCAGTTTGAGTTTCACTGTAAGATGATTTTTTTTTTCTTTTGAAGGACATCTAAATACATTTTAATGAAGAGTTAGCTGAAAGGATAGTTGGTACTTCATAAATGCATTTGTGTGTTTGCTGAAGTCCAGAAATTATAGGCAAATCATCATAATCCCTCTGGGTTGAGAGTAACTTTGTCAGATTCAGCGATGTGGCTGCAGTTTGCTGGTACCCATCACTAATGGCTAGAAGGCAGGAATTGAAAGAGGAAGGAGAGGTTATCTGCAAGGTTTGCCCTTGCTGAATAGGGGCATTTCTCCAATTTACTTACACCGTACAGCAGAGTTGAACACTGATGCAGCTCTTTTCTAACTTTGAAGATCAGACTCTGGAGGAAGGCTTGACTTGCCTTTGTTCCTACTGTTGCAGTTTATACATTAGGAGTCCTTCATGATAATGAAAAAAAAAAATTTGTGCTTCAGGTTTCAATACAGAAATCAGTTCTTCAAGCAGCAGGTACACACTGTGTAATCCAAGAATTATTGCAATCTCTGTAGCTACCATGTTCTTTAAATATATCAACACTTATCAGGGAAAAAAGGATGCTCAAATTTTCTTTCAAACATTTTGAGAAAGCTGATGCATGGGTCTGAAATGCTTCATATTCTGATGAATTTGGCATATACCTTAAGCCTCAAGTTTAAAAAAAATTAAAAATCTAAATGTCTTAGTGTAGCAATTAAGTCATCTTTACCAGTACACTTAAAATAAAGTGTCCATTAAATAATGCTAAACTAATGCTGAATTAGAGTGGAATTCTTCTAGAAAAGTAGGCATCACATCTATATGAACTCTAAATGAATTCCTTATTCATTCGATTCTATTGTATTAGTGTTATTGCAATGAATACTAAATGAATTCCTAATGATTGGATACTTAAAATAAAGTGTTACCCCTTTACAATAGTCATCAAACTTTAAGGACAAATTGAGTTTTAAAAAAATTATGTACTGATGGGAAAAAAAGGTTGAACCATATAGTTCAGAATATGGAAAGGTATAATTTATGCAATGATGCTAATATTCAGATGAAGTCTTATATTAGAATTAATACTACAGGAGTGGACCCTTATACAGAGAATTTGTTGCAGAAATAAAATCTATCAGTAACAGTTTCATTGTTCCATCATTACGAACTCATTTGGTATTCACTGTAATAGCACTGATCGTAATGAATTTGTTTGATATTCATGTGGCTCTCACATGCATTAACATAGGCTTTCTCTTGTAATTCAACATCCAACAAGCATTAGTTAATGCAGACTTTGGATTAGGCATGGCCCAGTGTTCCACCACTGGAGTTCCTTTTCAGTTTATAAGCAGTTAAAGGACATTTTAATTCCTGGGTCTTTTTTTTTCTTAATCTGATACAGTATTTTTAATGTGGAAAGCCTCCTGAAAGGTCCCACATTGCCTTTCCAGATTGACTTAGGTGTGTGCCATCTCAGGCCACAAGCCAGAAAGCCAGAATTTTATCACCCAGGCACATTACCTCATTATCCCCTTGGCAATAGTGGCTTTGGCACAGCCTGGAGCTGGCAAGGTACTAAGGGAGCAAGAAATCCTGACTCCTAGTATTAAACAGACTTTTTTTTTCCTCTAGGTTCAGAAATGCCAATAGTTCCCCAGTATTGGATAGCATTTATTTGGCAAAATGAACTCTTTCCCTTGCAGTATCTTCCTCAGAGGAACTAACTCTGTGGCAAAAAGCAGGGCAAATCTTTGGAAAGTTTTCACAAGGAAGGGAACTCAGCCAGGTTTTCAGCAGGTTTGACTCACTGAAAAATTTTCAGGCATTCCTCAGTCAAAGCTTGACTAATGCAGGCTCTGGTGTGATTCAGCCCCAGTCAGGGTGTTAGACTCCGTTTCCCCATTGTGCCTCATGGTAATTATTCCTATTATATCTTCAAGAGATTATAGATGAGCGATAGATGAACTGCAATGACTATTAACAAGAATTATAGCAATCTTTATGCATAAGTGTTCAAAACACCAGGGGCCACACACTCAGGTAATACACATGGATTTAGATCATGTAATCAATTCGAATGCAGTAATTGGTAACATGAAATTACAGTCGGGTGACCTGCTGATGCTGTCAGCACTGCTGCTGCAACCCAAAGGGTTTTCAAAACACTGTCCCCATTTTGTTTCAGCATCTCACAAAGAAGGTTTTCCTTTGGTTCACAATGAATCTCTTCCTCCCACATAACCCCACTTTGTCCCACCCTGCTTACAAGGCTGAACCTCAGCCCTCCTCAGCACATACAGCTCCTTTCCTCTCCTTGGGGCATTGGAGGTGTGTCGAGACCAGGAGGGCTCCAAATAGATCCACTGGCTCCCAGGAACCTGACAGGAGAGCACCATACCCTTCTCAAAACCCTCTTGTAAGGCTGACCCTGGGCTCTGGGGAAAGTCAGGTGCCCACTGCTCTCTTGCAGAAGCAAAGGTGAGCCTGATCAGTCTCCTCACCTCACTCTTTCTTGCAGAGACCACTGCTGTCCAGCCCAGAGGTGGAGCAGATTGTTTGGGATGGCTGTGCCAGAGGAGTAGGCAGCAGTAAAACTGAATATGGAAGTGCCATTGGGAAAATGAGTGCAGCAAGCACAGCAAGGGGTGGGTTGGGATCCTCCGTGCCTGGCAGCAGGACACAGCCCTCTCTGGCTGTGAGAGGGTGGGGCACAGGGAGCAAGGAGAAGCAGACCCTCATCAGGAGGGGAAGGCTGGAAATAAGCAAGGAGAGAGTTGTTAGAGGTGGTCTCCAGCTCATTATTTCAAGGGCACATCCCCCAGCAATGGACTGCCCTGACCAGCAGTGGCTGTGAGGGGCTCTCTGTCCCTACCATTCAGCTTCCCTTTTGACTTGCAGACAGAGCAGAATTTGTCAGAGCTCTTGGAGGCCCTGATAGATGTAAACACTGTTTAATTAATTTGATTTATGATATAATTGCACCACTGTGCTTGAGGGTTTAAGGGAATTCCAATTTCAATGCATCTTCCTAAAAGGGATTTCAGGTAAAACTTTGTCAGGGGAGGCAGTGCTGCCCTGGCCAGTGCAAGAGGTGTGTCTGCACAGAATGCACCATCCTGCATGCCACTCATCCAGTGTGGGCTCTTCCATTTGAGCACAGACATTTAGGCACATAATTATTCCTCTTCTACCTACAAATTCTTTACACAGACAAATTTGAGGTTCAGCTGCACTAGAAAATGCACATTTGGATTTTTTTTTTGTACCAAGGTTGTGTTTAGGAAAGATAGCTATCTCACAGGACTATGAAAAGCATATATTTTTCTTTCTTTTCTTTTTATTTGCCTCACTAAAAAAATATCTGGTTAAGTTTTTTTCTGAGCTTATACTAAGTGATTTGATTTTTTTCCTTGAGCTTCTAAGGAAAATTTATTTCTGGCCTTTTAGTATAAGGTATGCTTATAATTAGCTGATATATATGAATTAATGTCTTGTGGCACAGAAACACAGAGAAAGGATGTGAGTAACCAGCTACTTTGTACCATGTTTCATGACCTAGCATAACATTTGGCTGCATTTTTAATGGCAAAAATGGTGGGGAGTGTTGGCTGGCCACTGCAGGATACCTGTGATAATGCACTAGTATCACTTCACAGTTTAACTAAAGCAAACGTATGTCACTGCAGTGTGCGCCGTAACACCTGGGCACAATGGAATGAATTCATGGACTGTGCACCCATAAATCTTCATTTCCTAGTTTTGTGGGTTTGTCAGGCCTTTAAAGTTATTTAACACGCTTTTTGCGGTGATAGATAGGTACTGAGAGTGTTATAAATACTAACTTGTGTCTGAAAGTTGGGCTGTGAAGCTATCACCCAGGCTTATGGTGTCTGTGATTTTATATCCAGCTAACAAGTCACTTTCATGGGTCGGGACATCATCTGGAGTCTATGAATGTGTAAGAACCAAGCATTACTGTATATATGTTAGATGCTGTGTGATTCATATATACAGCATTTCTCTTAGGGGAAAAAAAAAAAAAAAAAAAAAAAAGCATAGCAGTAGTGTTCCTTACTTTAGTTCTTAAAAATAAAGATCACAGACCTTACTAGTGTCTGCCCTATCAGGAATTCATAATGAAAACGAATGTTCATTTTTTCTTTAAAAGTGTCTCAAGCTAAATGATACTGACGCTTTCAATTTTTAACATCATAATCAATAAAGGCTGCTTATGCACACTTTGCAAAACCATCAGTTTAGAAGTTTGAAAAAAAAATCTGCATATGGCTGCAGCTTGCTGACTGCAAAGCTCTAGCACTAAATCTTCTGAGTTAAAGTTTTACTGGTGTGTTATGAGTAAAAATGCCTTGTCAGCCATCTGCCAGTTTTTCTCCTAACATCCATATTTTCAACCCTTGCTAAACATTGGGAGCATTTGGCCACAAGAGGCCAGCTCTACAATTAAACAGCTGAGTTCTGCAGCAGAAGCAAGGGCATGTCAAAATAGAACTGTCTGTTATTAATTTTAAGAGTCCATAAAGGAAAGCTATGACCCTGTCAGGGTGATGGACTGGTAGTTAAATGTATTATAAACGGTTAACTCTCAGAGACACAAAAGAAAAGGAAAAGAAAAACAATGCAGCAGTGTCAAAAGCTTCAATAAATGCTAATCATGGCAGATTAATCAGCCTCTAATTCCACTGATCCAAAAAGGTTAGAGTGTCAATTGTGTGAAATTAGCTCTTTCTCATGTGTCCCTTTGCATTTGGAGAATCTGTCTGTTCATTTGCATCTTTTGCCAATGTTTACGAAGAATTCAGTTCATTAGCTCTTAAACATAAAATCAGACACTGGAAGGGGGATTCATCGCCTTTTTCTGCTTAGAGTAGTACTTAAAGTAAATAGCATTGCTACAGTGTACATTTATAGATTCTATCAAGCAGCATTAATTACTGTATATCTCATATCCAGAAACCTCCTTTTCATAGGAAAGGTTTCATGTGAAGTGTTCTATTTAGTCTTGTAAGGAGGGCTTTTTTGATGGCTTAAGATAAAATGTTTAATCATAAGCTTGAAATGGCAAACCAGAGCTGCTAGACCTTAGCAGAGTACATGCTACAAAGGGCTCCCACAAGTATGTGCACTATCTGCTTTGGGAAATACCTGCCCTCACCTGCATTTGAAAATCCTGCAGCTTGCCAAAGAGAATAGCAGTTCAAATGAACGACTATGCAGAACACAAGAAAGCTCGAGGAAGGGTTACCTAATGGCAAATAAAGCAGGAGATGAGAAGATGCATTAGCTGGCACTGTTTGAAGTGCTCTGACTGAGCTTGGGACCAGACAGGACTCACCTGCTCTCCTCACCAAGCCAGGGTCCAGGCAGGGCTCATTCATCATCTGATGAGCTTTGACTGCTGGACTGAGTTTTGAGGCCTCACACTGCTGTGGCTTAGGTTACTGGGAGAATGGCTCAGAGCTAAGAAATGCAAGAATAGAGACTCTAGTTTGATAACATACCTGAAACCTTTACCAACCATGGCTTCCCCTTTTAGGGAAATGTGTATGAGCAGCTGAGGGCAGCCTCAAAGGAATACATGCACATGCTCTCCTAATGCCTGCACTGCCTACACTGGGATGAAATTTGTTTCTCATTCCCCTGGAGTAAAAAAAAAAAGTATATATAGATATATATATAGATATATATAGATAGATATAGATAGATATAGATATATATAGATATATATAGATATCTTGTCCACATCAAACAGATCTTGTGATTTAACAGAAATCTAGGAATTTCCCAGCTGTCTGCTTCCCTGCACTTCCTGGATGAAGCATTTCTGAATCCACATTCAGCTCTCTGCCAGAATCCTACCTGAAATTTTCCCAGACATTGACAGGAGTGTGGAGGAGATCTGTTCATCTTCCAGCTGTCCTCCATGGGTGGATCAGGGCTTCCTCCTCAGGGGAACACCCAGAGAAGTTCTCCATGTCCCCTGCACTAAGAAGAGAGCCAAAGGGCTGTTCCAGCGCCTTTGCACAGCAGGGGGCCCTGACTGAAATCCCACAGCAGCTGGTCCCCACCAATCTCTGCAATAAGTGCAAGGCATTGCCTTTGGCTTGGCCCTCTCTGACATACAGACACAGCACTGTACCTATGGATGAGAGAACAAACAGGAGCCAGAGGTTTACCCTGCTCTTCCAAAAACTCCAGAATCAAGCTGAGCTGCATGGGGGAAGAGTCCCTACAGAGACAGGAGCTGCATGAGGGGCTGTGGGGTTTTTCAGCCCCACACTTCCACAGGGGCACCGTGAGCACCTCTCTCACCTCAAATAGCACTGCTTTGTTTAGCCTCACAAAAATCTTGGCTCTATTTTTCAGGGCTCAGCCTATTCTCTGGATTTGGGCATATCTTAGGGCATTTATTCTTCAGAGAAACAGGGTAAAGCACATGTATGAAGAATCACATCACCATGGGCAGGGGAGGACTCCTCCCTTAAAATGACCCAGTTTGTTTAAGGGTAATTTGGATATCTGTATACCATGCTTCACTGCAGTATTTAAGTCTGGGGTTACGTCAAAGGCTCTTTATTAGGGTTTCCTGTTGGTCTCAAGTATAAATACCACATTTTCTCAAGAAACACCCTAGATTTTAGGTAAGTTTTGTTCTTGGACACAGTCCAAAAAATAAAACTTATTGAGAAAGACCTTTTCTGGAAGAGAAAATATAGTTCGATATCTTCTCTAAAAAAAAAATAGTACTGCATGGCTCTAATTTTAAAGAATGATCCATGAGGAATCTAGCTTAAAATATGAAAATATAACATGAAGTTTAAAAGATAATTATGAGGCAGTAAAACAGAAAACCACCAAAAATATTTTAAAGGGAATGTAAAGTATATATGGCACAGTGCAATGGATGGACTGTCAGCAGTATTTCTTTGTGTGTATCTTTTGTATTGCAGTGAACTGTGCAACAGCAAGATTTGAATATTCTGAATCTGCCATCTCCCTCTTCTGTCAATCAGATCCTTCCAATTTTGAACATGCCAGGATGAACTATGTTGACTTCTTTGGCACAAGAAAGTGAATCCAGTGAAATTCATATATTCAATGGTTTCATGAAAATGAGAAAAGTCTGTCTATTTGCTAGAACAGCTTTGGGCTAGTTTTGAATGGCTGCATTTCATCTCTGCATTTTCCCTCCCCACAACTGTTATGATGTGAAAAGTGCCCAAGGCCAGGGGCTTGTAGGCCCAAGTCCACTGAAATTAATTGTAATTGGGAAAAAGGGCCTTTTGCCTAAGCCAGTCATATTATACTCTCCCATCTGACCACTTCTTTTTCATTGATGGATATAGTTTACTCTACCAAATCATTTTTTTTTGCTAGTGAAACTAATTTAATGCCACCCAAAAATATATCAGACAGCTTCTGGCACCTATTTCTGTCTTGGAAGCATTCTAAATGCTCAGGTATACAGAAAGTTCTGCAGCTTACAATTCCTCTTGCTTCTGCAAAGTTTTTGCTTTAATAATTGCAATAGACAAGTTTAAATCCTCTTTTGGACAGAATAGAGTGGATGTTTTCCCACTGCAGGTGTGGCACCACCTTGTTCCCGTGCACTGCAGTGTGACTGTGTGCAGGTTACAGGGGGCTGAACACTCCTGTAATTCCAGCCATTTTCCTTGGCATTCCACCATCTGATGTTGTCATGACTAACCAAAGAAAAGTGGAGTTACCGCTGCACAATTGCATGTTCACTCTCTAAATTTAAGCCTCCCAAAAGTTCTCTGCTGGCTGGATTAACAGGGGTGGTCTTTGTCCTGCTAAGAACCAGAAAAGCTCAGCTCCATTTCTCAAAAGTACTAATGACTGAGCTCACATTGGCTGAGCTAAATGCCAAATTGCCCCAGCTAAATGCAGTCTCACAAATACTTCATCCTTCCCAGTGCTGTCAAACAGATTATCCTGGAAAGAGTAAGGCATTGATTTGATAAACCTAGAGTTAGGAGACGTATTTTGAACTGTTGTACTGGAGATTGGCAATACAACTTGAAATTTCTAGTTTCAGCCCCTAATTTGTTTTGGATTTGCCAAGGTGATTTTAGTCTTAAGGCTTTTTAAGAATTCATGTTGAAGTGGTGTGGAGCCCAGCCTGTATCTGCAAAGAGTCTGTCCAAAACACACTGCTGCAGGAAATGGGGAGAGTGATTCAAGAGGTCTCATGTTTCTTTTATGGGCCACTATGACCAAGCATGGTATGAAGGGAAGAACTTTATTGCTAATGGAATAAGCCTTCAGATAAGATGTAAACCAGAGTTCCTGGTGGTTCTCTCTGTGCAGCAGCCTTCTGGATACTCTCCAGCTCTTCTCTGTCTACCTACGCTTCCAACTGCCTAAGACAGTGTTTATTTCCTGCTCAGAGCTGCTCAGTAGCTTTCTTGTTCACTATTAATAGAGCACTGCATGGTCATGGTGGATGAGGAGAGCTTCTACCTCTCAAGGGCTGTTATTAGACTTAGTTAAGATTTATAAATACACATTAAGCCCAAGAACATCTTTCAAGAGGCAAAGGTGCAAGGGAAAATGATGAAGTGAACAACCTGACGGACAGCCACTGGCAACATTTTGTTACCCAGACATGGGCTCTGACCTCCTTTACTATGTGCCTTGAGAATTTGCATTCATGGTATGAAGTGGCTGCAAATCCTTATTAAAATGGTAACATTTGTGCCCAGTTTGGACAAAGAAATGGATCAAGGTCAGGATAACTGGCATCAGCCCCCATCAGAGGCAGTGACTGTCATCCTGCCCTTTGCAGCAGGGAACAGTCCAGTTCAATGCAGCTGTGACCCCCTCTTCTTCCCTCTCCAGCACACATTTGAGCAGATTGGTACCTGAGAGAGGCTCAGACATAAATCTGTATGCAGATATTGCTTCTGAACCTTATTTCTAAACCAAACATTGCCTGGATATCTCAAATTCTATTCTAATTTTGGCAGTTAGGCACACTATCATTTAAATTAGAGGCTTAATCTTAGATTTCCCATGTTTCTCTCTCCTTATCTACTGCAAAATACTGCAACAAGAGAAGAAAAACTCCCAGAAAACCTTCTCTTTTCACACATGAGGAACAGCAAATCATAAACAGGTTCTCTGAATACTCAAGTATATTATTATATATTTCACTGTCAACTAAAACCCCAGGAATATGAAAATACGACTGTGAAAATACTGCCTGTAATGAGAGGACTTGGTTGTCACATTTGGTATGATATAATTTATCTTTTATCTGGTATTAGTGAATAATATCACTTTGCCATTCACTGTAGTGTGTTTACCTTAGAAATCTACACAAACATTCCTTAATATTAACTTCTGCTTAAAGAAACCTATCTTTTCTGGATGTCATATGCTTCCAGTAATATATGGGATCTCCTCTGAGTTCCACTGGCTTTTCTTTCCTGAAATCTGCAAAATTCTAAAAAAAAAGTCTTTACTTGATTCCACTCCAGTGAAGCTATGCTGACATATGCTAGCAAAATATCTCAGCTCATCTGCTTTCTGTTGTTTCATTACCTTCCTACCTTCCTGAAAGGGCTATTTCTTTGTCTGGGTTATTTGTCCCCTAGCCAGGAGGTTCTGACTTATAAAAGGGGTGGTTTTTTTACATCAAACTCAGTGCTGCATGATTTCTTTCTTTGTCTGCAGCCATCACATCCCCTTGTTCAGACAGAAATAAAAAACCACAAAGGGTATGGATTATGCGATGCATTTCCTGCAGAATTTAATAATCACAGTAAAACACTGGCATATATTGCTGTCTACTTACAAATCTCTGTTTTCTGTAGAAATTACAGCTTACTATTTAAGTCACCTGAATAACCTGTTTCATATATCTGAACAGCATAATAAAGCAACTCATCCAGACTAGATTAATATCCTCTAGTGAAGTTGATACAAGGTCCAGATTCTGCTCTATGTTTCACTAATGACAGTCTCAAATACAGACTTATTTACAAATGGAATCAAATGAGGCATGGTCCATTCTCCTAAAATGATTGAACCTGGATGTTTACAAATGCCCTGAGAGTGAGTCAGATTTCCCAGGTCTTGTCTCTCCCCATTCCCCATCAGCAGGTTTCCCAACACACATCCTCATCCCCTCCTATATTCAGGCAGAAAATTTTGCTTTGGCAATTGCAGCAATAGCTGTCCTGGGAAAGGAGTATTTGGGAAGTATTGAATATATTTCTGACTGTCTTCCAGTGCAGTTGAGTGGCATCTGCTACTAAACTGGAGGACAGGTACAGAGCTGGAGTGAAGGGTGGGATAGCAGCTGTCCCATGAATGCTGAGTTATCAGAATGTGCATGATTTATTTAAACAGGACTAATTGCATGTTCCACACTCTAGGAACCATGGACAACTGGAAGCTGACAGGCACTTGAGAAACCTGTTTTGGTCAGTACTGGTTGAGGCTCTGTTCCTGTCAGCTGGGGAGGATGATCACCTGATTGGAAAATAAAGGTATTGGGGGAAAAAAAGGTACTTTTCCTTTCCTCTGTTTCTTTTAGAAACAAAACAAAACAAAGAAAATGGAATATTTGACAATCTACAGATTTCTCTTTATAAAACAAACAATAAAAATGGAGTTTTTTAGCTTTGTGAAGATGATTACCAAGAAACTCCAACAATGCTGAGCAGTTATGCACTTGTTGGAAACCTTCATGCCTATTGTGAAGCTCTTCCCATAGAAGCAATGAAATTAAAATTATTTTTGAAGCCTAACCTAGAAGATCAAAAACTACTCAGAGTTCAAGTGCACAATATGATTCCCACTGGGAAGAGGGATTCATTTATAGATGCTGAGTGATTTTTGTGACAGAAGGACAGACATTTATTTTCATAGAAGATGAGAGGTCCAATCCTAAAGCAGGGACTATTAGTATCTGGCTGTGGGTTACTCACTGAAAAATAATTGATCTTCACTGAGAATAACTCAAACACTGGTTTTGTTTTCACACCCCCACATGCTCTCAGCAGGGTCTAAGCTGTGCTATGAGTTGGGCTGCCCTGGATGAGTCTGTGTGTGGGACAGGCTATCTCAGGTGTGCCACAGCAGCTCGAGAGTGGGAAAGGTTGTCCAGCACCCCTTGGGACCCAGCCTGAGCAGAGGCTTCCTCTCAGGAGCCCAAATGAACTTAAACCAGAGCAAGAGAAACAGCAGAACAATTTAAGGCAACACCTGAGTTTCCTTTTCATGTATTGCAATTAACAAATAATGGCAAGCTGCCCACTTGCAAAGGTAGCTAATTAATATATTTTGAATAGTTAAGAGTTTTTTTTTGTTGTTGATATTATTATTATTATTATTATTATGTTTTTTCTTAAGCATTTATTATCTCAGTGATATTTTCCAAAGATGACTTTGATTCCCTTAATGGCTCTTAAAAAAAAAAATCTACCTAATATATAGTAATTCCCCAGTTTCCCCCAAATACACACTGAAACTATAAAGTGTTCCTAAATATCTTGAGAATTGTCTGAATAGATTTTGTAAAATTCCCATAACCTTTCAGTAACCACCAAGCCCATATTATCTAAAGAGGTTTCCAGGGAGGTGTTTGTAGGTAATTACCCAAGAATTAATCATAGGATCAACATAAAAGGCAAAATATAATAAATAATCAAGTTCTTACATATGCAAATCATTGTGAGGTATGTTACCAATTTTCATTGAGGGGCCACTGTCAGAAATGCAATTTCATCTATCCAATTAGTAGGTTTTGCTGCATTATAAATCTGTCACTACTTTCTTTGCACCAAACAGCTGCTTATGCAAGTGACTGTGTGAAACTATTAAAAACCACAGGTCTGTATAAAGGCAGGTTAGAAAAAATAAATTCCCAGTAAAGCTGCATTAGGTCTGGAAGTCTGTGGCCAAGAAGCAGTTAAAATTATTAGGAAGGGAATTCCATCATGCTATTAATGTCCTGCAATTCAGCTGTGGCTGTGTTCTGTTCACTTGGTTTTCCTCTTCAAGTGCTGTTCTGTTTTTAAAGCTGCTTTGAAGGAATGCTCTCCAGCGGACTGCCGCCTGTCACTGCTCCCTGTCATGTGTCCGATAATTAAAATCTGACTGATTTACTGACTGGCATCAACCATCTCAGCTCAAGAGTTAGAAGATGTTCATCCTTCCCAAGGCTAAATTTACTTGGTGAAAAGGGGCCGCTTGCTTTCAGCCTGAGCTGTCATTCAGCTGCCGTGGAAACCATAAAGATAGCTAACAGAGCCCCAGCCAGCAGTCTTTAGTTTATTTTATTCTAATATTTATTGCCACCCAGAAAATGAACATAATACAGACAAGTTAGTGAGAGCACTGCACTAGTGATTTGTGAGGCTGGTGTGGAGGGAGAGCAAAACAGTCCTGCAGTATTAAAATAAAATAGAACAGCGGTGTTTCCCAAAAGTATGGCAGGGCTGTAGCTGTGTTTATTTTAACCCTAATGGGGTACAATTTATTATTACATTTTAAGTAGATGGTCTCTTGGAGAAAGCTGGTTGGGTTGGGTTTTCTTTTTTTCTTTTTTTTTTTTCTTTTTTCCCTAAGTGCAGATTGCTCAGGAAGTACCAAAAAAAAAAAAAAAAAAAAAAAGGAATATCATGTCATCTTGTGTGAATGATCTAGCAGTATTAATGGAGCCTCCAGGATCTATTGAAAGCAGCAACTTCAATAGCTCAGGGTCATGATATCAGTACTTGTGATGGAACAAGCTATTTACAAAAGATTTAAACTCTGGGGAAGATGTCTCCTGCAGGCTCTCTGGCTTATTCTCCTTAGCCTTTAGGGTCATATCCTGCTCCTCGGGCTCCTGTTAGTTTCTCTGTTATCGTAGGTTGGCTGTGACAATTGCCAGCAATCTTTAGCTCTGACCCTCCACAACTCAGTGTCACCCCAATCCAGAGCACAGCAGGGCAGCACTGTTCCCCTAGTCTTCAACCTCCATTTTTTTTACTGCACCACTCTCTTTTTTTCTGTTTCCTCAGCTACAGTATTTGTCATTTTCTCCACATAAATAAAGCAAACCTTAAATGTATACTGGCTGGTAAGAAACTCAAATACCTTTCCAGCATGAACAAGATTAATCACACATAATATTTACAGTACTAAACAAAACAATTATAACATCATATATACTCAGTTGAACAAACACACTGACAGTTCTTTTTGAAAACATAGAGTAAAAATCAAATGAAAATCCATATCAGAGTAAAGGAACTTATCTTCAATTTGTAATCCTCTTAAGCCATTTTTGAAACCAAAATTCAGATGCAGACACCTTCCCCAGAAGTCATCAAAGCCTGATTTACCACTTGTTTTCCTGCTGTAGTGATACAGCTGGAGGGGCAGGCAGTGCACCAGAAGCAAAGGCAAGTGAAGGTACAAAGAGGCATCAGAGAAAATCAGGTTTGCTCCCTCACCCCTGCAGCCCTTGGGGTTTTTGCGCTGCTGTTACAACACACAAAGACACAAAGTCCTGAGTGTGCACTGGCAGAGCCTTTGTTTTTGGAAATGTGAACCATGGTCTGGCTTTGTGAGGGCCCACAGCCCTCCCAGAGAGATGAGTCCTGTCTACCAAAGAGTGAGGGCTCAGCCCAGCAAATAATTTTATTAAAATTCTTTACTGAGCCTTAGTCATGCAAAAATCCTACTGGCCTTTGTGGCTCCAGTCAGATACAACTTAGGCCAGTAAGTGTCTGCAGGGTCAGGGTCTCCACACCAGCCCCAAAGCTGTCCCTAAGCTCCCCTCAGAGAGCCTTTTTGAAGCAATATTCTAAATTACACAGTATCCCACTCAGATGTCCTGGATAACCTGAGCTACTACTGAGGAAGACCGTAATGTAATGTTTGCTGTAAGAACATGTGGAATGTCCAAAGATGCTCCTTTGCTGAGGGGACAGTCAGGAAAAGAGAAGGTGTAGATATTCAGAAAAGCCATAATACAACCACAAATTTTTACTAACCACCCAAGCGCTGACACATCCCTGCCCACAATACAGGATTTTTTCTGATCAGCCACAGATCTGATGCACTGTAACAGACTGTAAAGGGAATTCAAAATTACTCATAACCAGCAACTTCATCATTCACTCTCAAAAGTATTTCATCTTCCCTCGTCTCCTTGCTTTCAGGAATTTCTCTCAACCTGGTATTTCTTAATCAGAACTTATTTCTTACAGGTCATCAATTTGATCTCTCTGTGTCTAAGGGCTTGGTATTCTCATTTGGAACAGCAATCAGTTGTGCCTATCAATCTTTAGCATCTTATATTCAATTTTCATGCAGGTGTTTACAGCATGAAGCAAAAAACTTCCCGGGAAATGAAAGTTTAACAGCAAATATCAGCCATCTTGTAAAAAACTCAGTGGCTTATAAAGGGAAAACATGCATTAAAAAATGAAACCCAACCATAGAAGCCACAAAAATAACAAAACCGTGGAAATACCTGAGAACGATAGATCCGCCTGCTATCTTGGAGCATCTACAGGACCAAATTTTTTGCAGTTAGTTCAAAGATCACTGCAGAGTCTGAACATAAGATGTGGTTAGATCACTCCTATTTTAGCAAGTATAAGTGATGGTATTTGGAAATAAACCTCTGTAGCTTTTCCAGCTACTCTAGTGGTCCTTATGATCTTCTGTGGTAGTGAATTTCAGAGGCTGGGGACATGCTGGGTGAAGAAAGATATCCTCTCATTTGTTCTAAATGTGCCTCCCATTAATTTTAGTGACTGACAGGCTGTTGCTATATTAGGACTTAACATGGAAAGGAAGAACTGATCGGTTTTCACTACATACTCTCAGCATTAAATACCTCAGTCGAGTTTCGTTGCATTTTTCTTCTTTCCAAATGCCCTTTTTCCTGAAATCTGTAATACAGTGGGATGAAAATTGGTTTCTAGTATGATTAATGCTGAGCAAAACTTTCAGCTCAATACTCGACAAAGATCACCTGGTTTTGATATAATGCCTCTTTCCCTTTTTCTCTCACTCCCTCTCTCCCTCTTCCTCTGGGGATGCACAAAGCATTTCAACCAGTCCTACCCCAGGTCTAGATCCCTCAGCCTGTGCTCCTGAAACACCCCCTCCACAATGAAGGGATTCCAGGAGCTACTGCCCTCCACCTTTCCATGTCTAAGGATCCTCTGAAAAGGGTTTGGCAAGTTGGATGACCTTGTTCATACCTCCAGTGTCATTTTGATCATGAAGGGGTGACAGAGTATTTCAGCAAACATGAAATGTGAATCTCTTCCAGTCCATAGAGCCTTCAAGGCGCTTTCCACAAGTTCACCTGAGCTTGTTAGAAACCAGGAAGAGAAAAATGCTCATTCTTGCTTTAGTCTGAGGTCCAACTATGCTTTCGTAGAAACAGTGTTGGAAAATGACTTGAACTTTAGGGGAGTAGAGGAAAAAAATATCTCACCTGCCAAAGTATGGTGTCTTCAAAGGTGCCTCAGGCAGCAGCAAATAATTAGCACAGCACCAGGACTGCTTTTTTCCCTCTCCCCCCTACCCACCCCTGTGGGGTGGCAAAGTCCTGCCCCTCAGAGCCACCTCTGGCATCCAAGGCTGGAGGCACAGAAGGCTGGTTACAGACACTAGGATGCACTGATGATCCAGAGCTCAGGAGCACAGGAACAAGCAAATCCCCTCACTCCATCAAAACATCAAAAACTGGAGGCTTTACAAAATCATTTTGAAACTTCTAAGATTTTTCACCAGCTCTGAAACCAGAGTGAGGGAGCTTTGTTTGATGGGAAGTGTGGTAAAGCAATTTTCTTAACTAACAAGAACAATAGGAATGCAAAGAGGAAAATATTGCCCTGCTAGCATTTCCCTGCTATCCCTCAGCATGCTGGTCTGGTGCCTGGCTCGACACTGCCATGGCCATGCCAACACACCCCTGAGATGGCCTTCATCCTGGGGGTGCTGAGGGGTAGAAGGCTTCATACTAGATGTGTCTTAATCTTTCCCCTTTACTGTGGCATAAAATTAATTAATTGAATTAGAAACTGTGATGAGGTAATAATAAATAAAAGCCACTATCAGAAGAAAAGATTTTCAAAGCTATTTAAATGCCTGATTTGAACAAAGCACCTAAACAGTTTTAAAATGTGACCCATAATGTGTTTCACCCCAAAGGATATAAGCAGGATATTGAAGATTATTCATATATAGGAAATATTCAATTCATCATCCAAATGCACCCACTTCTGCAGTGAAATATAGCAGATACTTAACAGCACCCAGCAATTCGATATGCATTGAAGGTGGGGTGTGGAGAAAAAATAAAACAGTATCCAGATGAAATTGCAGATGTCAGGAATGGAATTCACCAACTGGGAGGAGATGAGCAAAAAGGGAGATTACTATTTTTATGTAAAATAAATCAGTCTGCTAATCAGGCTGGGATTTTGCTGCTGGGAGTTAAGGAGGGCAAGAGGAGAACCGTAATTTTTAGAGCTGCCACTTTAAACTACAGCCCGTCTTGCTTCACCACTGCTTTGATGCAGCATCAGAGAGGGAGCATCTTGAAGTGCTGTAATGTCAGGGCTCAAACAGGCATATTTTAAAGTAACAGGAAGTAAATTAAGCCAATTAAACCATCCTAATGCTTTGACTTTTTTAGAGTGCTTGCTTACCAAGCAGATTTTTCTCAGCTTCCACAGCAATGATCATTACCTACATTTCACACCTGAACTTTGGGTTATCCCTTTGCTTTCAAGCATAGAGTTTGTAGTTCAGCATTCTTTACACCCTTGTTGGGACCCCTTGTGTCTGGAGACAACTGGAGCAATCAAAAAAGCTCTTAAGATCCCTGCCAGGCTGCCTTGCTGAGATTTTACCCAAACCACCCCCTCGACTCTCCAGCTGCCAGTGCCAGTGCTGCCGGGGCCAGGACACGGTGCCCAGAGCATCTGTGCCCTGCACAGCTCAAGGACCTGCAGGGTGCTCCATGAGGGCTGGTACGAGAGCATCAGGGATCTTCTACTTGTCCAGAGCTCTGCAGCACAAGGTGGGGCCACCACAAGCTGCCTGTTTGCAACCTTCCCCTCCCTTCAGCTTGGAACCCGCCAGTCCAACCAGGAGACCGAAAGGATGGCCATGTTCTGACATTGCTGCTTATTACTTTAAAGGTAAAAGTTGACTTCTGGTGGAGATACTGGTCTGAAGCCAAGATTCAGCAGCTACACACTGTATTAGGAAGCAAACCCAGAGTGTGGTGAAAGAAGGATTGAAAGATTTTGAGCTTTGAGCTCTTACAGATGACAGACCAGCTTTTCTCATCACACCACCTTGCTCAGGGATACCCAGGTAAATCTATAAGCCTTTAAGTCTTCTCACATTATTAAAAGAGCAGGTCTTATAACTCAAGTTTAGTAAAAAGTCGTACTGCTTTTAACCTTGATTTTTAAATTATTATTTTATTGTTGTTGTTGTTGTTCTTCACTCACCTTCTCCCAGCACTTGTTGAGTTGTCACATGGTGAGCCTTTAGCTTTGGCTGGGAGCTGAGCATCACATGCATCAAGATCTTTGCTAAAACCCTGTGTAGGTCACCACACAGCTCATTAAATAAAGGGACATACTCTGCATGCCAATTAAGAGATTAAATTATGCAACAAAGCAGAGGGAGAACTAAAATTTAAGATCCCCTTGTATTTTCTGGCAAGTCATCTGTCAACTGGAGGAGCTATTCCACTAACTGAAGCTTGTGAAGAGCCTGACATAGCCATAACCGTGAATATCTCAAATCCTCATGTCAGCTGAGGTTACTGTGAAGCTGAAATTGTACTGGCAGTGGAGTTCTCTATTGTCATGATTCCTATACAGATAGAAAGATGAGGAGGGAAAGAGAAAAAGAGGTATAAAAGTTTCCCAGCAAAGTTTAAATATGTACTGCTATTTGTGAATAGTAAATACTGTCAGATTTCTATCATAAATACCAATAAAATAAACATACAAGTAATTCAGGGGCTATTCATATATGCAGTGTGCTTTATATTGACAATTAAAGAAAGTATTTTTAAATGTTATAGTTGAAAATGTGGGGGAAAAAACTGGTTCAGGTGTAATTTAAATGCACTGCTGAATTCAGGATCAGCTGGGTTTACTTTTGGACTTCCAAGTGGTTTGGATGGCAAAAAACTGTATGTGTATGTGTGTACACAGGCAGAACTGCATTGTCCTGGCAGCAGTGCAGAGCCCAGCATCTCCCCCACGTGCCAGCCTGGGCAGGTTGGAGGCAGTGCTCCCCTGCTTCTGCAAAGTTTCTCTCAGATCACCTTACCAAAACACTGCTGTGAGGACCATGGGGGTTCTCTGCTTCCAAAAACCCTCAGAGGGTGGTGGGGTCCTGGCACAGGTTCCCCAGGGAAATTGGAGATGGCCAGCCCTGGAAGGGTTTAAGAACAGGCTGGATGGGCCCTGAGCAACATAACCCAGTGAGTGGCATCCCTGCTCCTTGGAACAAGGTGATCTTTGAGGTCCCTTCCAACTCTAACTGTTCTTTGACTTTATAAAACACAGACACACCCATGGCAAAAAACCCAATTCATATTTTCCCCTGTAGATAACCTTACCCAACTGAAGAACTGTGCTGAAGGACTTTCACTACACAGAATAATATACAACTGGGGGTTTTTACATCAGAACAAAGTGTTCCTCTTTTCCCATCTCTTACATGGGCTACAAAACCATATTCAGGTTGGCTTTCTGGGGTTGAGTGAAATCCATTTTCTACAGTGAACTAGCTACAACAGCCTGATGGGAGCCTTTTAATCCATTTTTTAAACCCTAGGTAACTGCAGATATGAGTGCTAATATTTATAAAATGGCTGCACCCACCCTGCAAGCCAGACAGGCAAAACACAGTGCCTCTCTAAAATTTATACATCTGAGTTAGCCCTTTGCTGTGCTCCCTCTTGCACCTGGGAGTCACAGTGTGTCAGCTTGGACACTGAATGCACTGCAATAAATTCAGCTGTAATTCTGGCTTTCAGTTGAACACTGTTTGTGTCATCCATGCAGATTGTTCCCAACTCCTCACAGCTCTGAGCTGAGTGCATGACGTGCTGAGTCCACAGTGGGACCCCTTAGGTGCCAGATTTGCAGAGGTCAGCATCACAGCATCTCAGCATCTCCTTCAGCTCTTAGCAACCATAATAGAGCTTATTCTTCATATAAACACTGATCTTCATATGTGACTCTAGGTACGTATTCCATGAATGGGACTGGACCATATAAAGAATAAAAAACAAAAATCTTAAACCAGTCGTCACATTCATTAGACTAAAATTTTGAAGGTCTTGCACAGGGCTCATCTTCCAACATTACAGCACCACAGGGATGGGAAGGACACAGTGTGGATCAGCAGAGATGAGAGATGGGATTTTTTTTTTATTTTAAAAGAAGAATTAAGAAATGCAGTAATTTGTGAAAGCTCAGACCTGCAGCTTCAGGTGTGACTGTCATCCGCCCTCCCCGAAACGTTGTTATCAACATTTGGATGCTTTCAAACAAGCAGGAAAAGCTTCTTCATTTGGACAGTGCCAGAAGACCAGGCTGACTCCTGAGGAGCAGCTCATCTTCCCAGTCCCACCAAACACCTCTGCTTCCTGCAGGGCAAGGACCAAATCCTGCTCCTGTGCTTGCTCCTCACCCAGCAACAGAGCTGCCCATGGCCCTCCGTCACTGCATCCACTCTAACTCATCAAAGAAGGGATCAGAAAAGATCCCCTCCTGAGCCCTTTAGCCAGCCTGCACAGGGGCAGGAGGGGACAGATGTGGGCCCCCACCAGGAGTTCCCCCAGCCCTGCTGCAGACAAGCAGAAAAGCCCTAAACCATCCCTATACCATCCCTATACCATCCCTTACCATCCCTATACCATCCCTATACCATCCCTTACCATCCCTATACCATCCCTATACCATCCCTATACCATCCCTATACCATCCCTATACCATCCCTATACCATCCCTTACCATCCCTATACCATCCCTATACCATCCCTTACCATCCCTATACCATCCCTATGCCATCCCTATACCAGCACAGGCCTGTGCTGAAGGCTTCTGTACTGATAAATTCATGACCCTCAAATCTCTCCTAACACCATCATCCACCCTGCTGCGAGTTGGCCTGTGGATGTGAAACGGTGAGGTTTGGAGCTAATTAGAAATCAGAAGTGCTGTGTCTGTCCCAGAACTGGATCAGCAGCCAGAGAGCAGCTCCACACAAACTGTGATTTATCCCACAGTGCCAGAGTTACTCTGTGGCTGTCACACGTCATTGTGTGAGGTGACATGTCACATCATTGTCATGGTGACATGTCACCACATTACTGTGCAGCTATCATGGACATACAGTTAAAAGCTCTTACTACAACTGTTTCCACTTAGGTATTTAGTTTCTTAAGGATTACTGACTGTGATGTAGAAATTCCTATCAATCATAATGTCAGCTCTACAGAAATTAAGCTACTTTTAGAGGAGGGTTTTGAAACAAATGTAATAACACAGAATAGTGCCTATTTCTCAAAATGTGGGTTACATCCATCAGGGCAATGACACAAAAGACTAGGTGGAGACAAGGGAGGGTTCTTTCTATTGTTTTCCAGAGATCTCACAAGAAAAAAAAGACAAATCTAGCTGTGAATGAAAACAATCTTGAAAACATACAATTAGTATGTTTTCTGCAACTGCAGAAATGTCTTTTCTAAATTTGAAGAGAGCCTCAAAAAGAAGGTATAGAGCAATTCATCTACATTGGCTTTCAGGGACCAAGAGACCAAAAACTTGTGTGACTTTTCTGCTTACCCTGCAAGCACACATGGCTAATTCACAACCTCTAGTTGCTACTACAAAGCAGCTGGTGAACTCAAACCCTCAGCTATTACAGGCACACTGTCAATCCTGCACAAAACTTCACAGCAAACCACTCTGAGATTTGTCTCCACAAAGGTTTAAACCAGATAGTTCTGCAGCTGTGAGTTCTTTTTCTTGTAAAAAGACATCATTTTTGCATGTTAAGACAAAGTAAAGGATGATTTTGCTAATGGAGAGTATTTATAAGTGCACTGATGTGTGTGTGTGGCAGTAGATGTACAGATTTATTTCTTTATTTGACAAAAAAATAACTATCTGTTAGTATTCCTGCTCCTCAGCTTGATTAAGGAAGCACATAGCAACACAAAGAAGAGGTGTTTGTTCTCCTGGAACTGAGTTCATGTGGAATTCCCTGCCCCAGAGGAGAAGAAAGAAGAATTGTCATTTTCATTCAAAATAAATCAGTTTCCTAATGAAAGTGGCATTTTGCTTCTGCAAATTTAGAAAGAAAAGGAAAAAAAAATAATATTGAGAGCTGTCATTTTAATGAACAGCCTTTGGTGGGATTGCACAAGGTAAAAGTCATAAAATTTAGCCCAGATGTTTAGTTAAAATAAGAAACTTAATGTCATGTTTTCCCCATTTCCATTGTGAAATCTTATAATAATTTATATTTATAAGGTTGCACAAATGTTGATGATTCTTTAGTAGAGTTGCAAGCAAGCTAAAAAAAGCTAAATCCACCTTAGGATCTCCTAAGACTACTCCCAGAACCGAGCCCATCCTTTGTGAATTCTGCCTGACAAAGACTGTGTGACTCTGCACTACACTGCAGCGCTTTACCTCCACAAACAGATGAAGCCTGAAATTTCTTACACACAAAAAATGAGCATTTTGGCATAAACAATGTGATCAAGACAGTTTCCATCCTCATCACTGGATCTTGATGGTTTTCTTGAACTTAGATGTAACAGTTCCCCACACACAGGATATTGTGTGTGATACAAGCGGCTTCTACTTGAAAGCTCACTCCCACCAAATGTCTGCATTTCTGTCTGAGCCAAGAAAGACCTAAACTCAACTATAACATATTTCCAAGAAAAAGTCTTTGCTGTTATTCTCTCAGGCACAATTTGTTTCCTAACCAATGATGCTATTTAATCAAAACTCACACTAGTCTTCCTAAAAGCATTTAAAAAACAAAACAAGAAAGAAGCATTTCTGTTCCATAGCTTAGTTCTTAATCATCTAATCAAACTTGATAAATTTTCCTCTATCTCTCTCTCTCTCCTAAAATGAATTCTTGGCAGCCTTCAGTGAAATAAGAAAAAAAAAAGTTCATGTAGAAGTTCAAAGCAGCAATTTATGTTTCTGATAATTTTAAATTAATTCCTAATCTATGAAGCATAAAGAAACTATGCTTGAGATGCAGCCCACATCCAACCATATGGCTTAAGGAGACAGTGTCTGTGATGTGTGGCTGCAGATCTTTCTGTCCCTGGCATACACACCTGAAGTTCATGCCCCCTAATGTAATTGGACAGTTTTGTTTGTGAAAATGGCCTGTTCTGCCAAATGCTGAAGTCCTTGCTTTGACAGATATATCACTTTTCCAATGTGAGTGTATTTTGAAGAGAGCTGACACATGATCAAGTTCTCTTTAATATCCTTCAACAAACCTGACAGTTGTCCAGCAGGGTCTTGTGCAGCATCCAGCTGTCAGCCCTGCACAGGCATTGTGGGAAAGCTGACTGAGGAAAACAGCAGCAAAGAGGAAAAACTGATTTATGCTTCTCTGTGTACTCAGCTTAGTATCAAAAACAAGTACCTCAGCTCATACGTATTTTAGCAGGCCTACATGGAGAAAGTCTCCTTAGGCTGTAGAAAAACAGGAGAACAACCTATTTATATTGCAATTATTTATTTTAGGGATTATAAAGCACACCAAATCTCACATGCATGGGTGTGATCCTTTCCGAATCTGAGCTGCCTTGTAAGCAGCAATAACTGGATGGTTTTTAACTGCTTGGGGTACTTCACTTCCATGCAGTTTTCAGAAGGGTCTTTCACTTATAAGTGTCCTTGTGTAAAAAGAAAAAAAAATATTTTTTTTACAGTATTTTGCTGCTTATATATGCCACCAGTGAGAAAGTCCATGTTTCCAGAGGGGTCTGACAATGTAAGCTTAGAATATTCTCTTCCAAGTGTTATTTAGGCCAGATGTTGTCATTTTGTCATCTCAAAATTTCGTTTTCCTGCAGGAAGGTAGAGTCTGATTGCAGTCATTTTGTGTTACTTACTGAAATGCAGCCTTGCAACAAGAAGGAATTGAACTGGACCAAGATAATAGCATAAGCCCCATCATCCCCACAGTGAAAGAGGCATTTGTACCCTCAGACTGCAGCTGATTTCTTTGTCTGAAAACTCCTTCAGCCTGTCTTTGGTTATGTGTTGCTGAAAGACTGACACAGTCCTTAACGCCCCATTCCCTGCACGGAATCCAACTGGCCTGAAGCCTTGTGCCAAAATCTGCGGTTTTGGTACCTGAGATTGCACCAGCTCTGAGCCTGCACAGGGTCAAATCTCACGTGCAGAGTCCAGAGAGGCAATCCCAGGCTGGAGGGGCTGGGAGCTGGAGCCAGCAGCTCTGCAGTAAATCAGGCTCAGGCTCCTGCCCAGCAGGGCTGGGGATGCGTGTGAGCACTGCCAGGATGTGCGAGTCCTCGGGTTCTGCATTCGAATGACAGAAGGATCCTGTCAGACAGAAAGACCAGTGTTATTGAAACACCCGTAGAAGAGCTGGTCTGAGCAGGAGAACTGGAGAATGACCATGTTATCTCTGTTATTCCAGTGCCCCTTTAAATATAGTGCTGAGGTGATGCCTACTTAGCCTACGGTGAAGGCCACACTTGTCTGCAGTGAAGTCCCATAATCTTAGTTTATTGCATTGCATGTATTGTATTTGCTCAAGCTGCTGCCTGAGGGGGTGCTTGTGGGAAATGTATAGCTTTGTGCTCCCCCCTTCTCTCGCAGACTATTTAGGCTGACATTTATCAATAAATTGCACATATTGTTATACATTTTTCTGTCGGAGCAGTGCTGCAAGATTATGTGATGAGTACATTTTATCAATCTAGTAACACTTTTTAAATTTTTTTTTTATTATTCCATAGAAAGATTTTTTGCTGCAGAAGTGACTGGAATGTCTCAGCTCCAGCATGACCTGATTGCTAAGCCAAACCAGAGATCTGGGTAGTTTTCACTGCAGACCCCGTTTCAGGAACCATTTCTGGGGAAGGCTGTTTCTGGCTGCTCTCCCTTCCCCAGCTCTGTGGATGGCAGGACAGTGTCAGAAATGCAACACGGCCCTCTGCTCCCCACAAAGCCCATAAATCTCCCCCAGTCAGGCGATTCCTACGTTCTGCAGTTCTGTACATCACTTTTTTTCCCCATGGACTAAGCTGCTAAAAGCCACTGCCCTGACCTCCTGTTAAAATTTTTTGTTGGTTTTATTTTTTTCCAAGGAAGCGGTATAATGACCCTATGATCAAGATCATGTCAGTTAATCCTCCTTTCAGATCAGCACAACTCTTCCTCATGCATTACATTTAAATTTTCTTTTAAAAATGCCTTTGCCTGAAAGACAAATCATTTGTCTTCAAATTTCATCTGTCAAAACCTAGACAGGCTATTTCCATAGTATATTTTTAATCTTTTTCTGAAGTTTGCATCTTCTGTTTTACTCTCCTAATTCATTAGTTGCACCCACAGACCTGGATTATTTCAAAGTGCCACTATTTCGGACAACATGAAGGAAGCTCCAAATCATATCAGTAGAAGAATCAGAGAGCTTTTTAAAAAAATAGAAGTAGGAATTTGTCCTCATACTTTCTGCAAAATACATAGAGAAGCCATGACCAGCTTTCTTTCATGTCCCCCTGTCCACATACAGATGGGAAAATTTGGGATAAATCTATTTTGAGCATTTTGACAGAAGTTGGGAATGCTGCTGGATACCACACGCACTTAGCTACAAGATTTGTTTAAACACAAGATGTGGTTGTCATTTTGAATGCCACTCACTTTGGAAGGGGATAGAATGACTTTGGAAGGTATTAAGACCCCAAAGAGAGCAGAAAAGCAATACCAACGTTATTGAACTCAGCCATCTGGAGGGAGCTCAGAGGCACACCCACCCACCACAGCAGCCCTGTTTAAGCCTGGACATGGCCAGTGCAGGGCTCTGAAAACCTCCAAAGGAGCCCTGCTGGCTTGGACTGAGCCGGAAAAGGTGATTTGGACCCAGGTGCCAGTGCAGCAGAGGGTGACAGCCACAGACAGAGATGGGCCTCAGGTACATTGCCCCTGCCCTGCTCTCCACAGTTCAACCCCAGAACTAAATACAGCTCATCTTTGGGCTGATCCTTGATTTACTCCACTAGTGAAGAGACAAATCCCAGTGGACATGTCAGGAATTACTGTGGAGATCCTCACAGACACATTTGGCCCACTGTCTCTTCAATGGCATGGACACATGGGCAGGAAAGATTTAGGAGTGCATTTGTAGGTGGCAGAAAGGATTATTATGGGGCAGACAACCTCCCTTTTCCTTCTCCAAAATGTGGAATTTTTGCTGAACAGTCTAACTGCTGCACCCTACTACTGCTGCTGCCCCTAGCTTTAACCCAGAAGCACAGAGTTTTTGCAATTATGAAGAGTTACCCAATAAATTGTCTTAACTTTAAGCCTTAATGAAGAATTTCAATCCATTTCAACCAAACTATTTTCTTTGGTTCACTTTGACTAGCAGACACTACTCTGAGACAAAGAAAAGAATAATACTATAGCAAAAAAGAAACAATGAAAGAACTCATTGGTTATGCAAATTTACTGCTGACATTGTTTCATTATTAAAATGTTTTGGTAAGAGCATTTTGTTGAATCAAGATTGATTGCAACAAAAGTAAATCCAAGGAAAAAAAAATCTAAAAAGATGTCAAATACTTTTACAGAAGAATTACAATAAGGAGAGTATTTTATGAAACATGCTGACTTTGTTCATTCTTGATGGTTAGACACACACATCAATGAATGATTTGTCAGAAGCAACCATCTCTAGTTTCTAGTCTTCAGTGAGTTATGTGCAAACTGAAGTCTCTGCATTTGTGAAGTGTTTATGATCACTTCAGAATTAGCAGCTTCCCATGAATGTCAGATTTATGGACAATCTGTTAAATATTTGAATCAGATCTGCTTACCTGAACTAATCCATCTGAAAAAACCAACTATATTCTTCTCAAATGCCAAGGGTTATGTCATGTCATTTTGTCAGTGTGAAAGAAAACAGACTGTTATCAAAAAGAAATTTGCTAACAGTCTGGAGGTTTGATATGTAGAAGTGTTTGGATTATTGACTCTCCACTGCAGCTTGTTTTTCACATTCTTAATTATTGGCTGGTATATCCTCACTGTGCATGGGAGAACAAAAAATCAAGTCAAAGGTACAGTTCTGAGTTTAACATTAAAATTCAAATAGGAATATTTCCCAAATATTCAGGAGTCTGAAATACTATAATATATATGCAGTACATTGTATGGAATCTGCTTTGTACCAAAACCAGTGGAAAGCTGCTGTATATATTTAGCAGAGAGACTCTGCCCTTCTAGTGCAGCATTTAATGAATTGAGTCCCACGGGGAGGGACAAAATGGGAGAGGACAGGAAGAGGAAAAGTTGGGAAGGAGGGAAAGATACAGGAAATTATAAAGGGGTGCAGCAGAGAAGAAAGCTGACTGGATAAAAACTGGCAAAGAGAAAACCACATGTGAAAGAATTGAAGTGTGTTGCAAATAACATCTCCAAAGTAGACACGTGTATTTGAAACTCTGGGCTGAGCCTTCCTTTTTGTCAGTGCTGACTTTTTCAGTCTAACTCTGCTCAGTATCTCTCAGCTAATTCTCCATTCTCCAGTTCCATTTCCATCCACCTCTATAATATATATATATAGTTCCTCTCTCTCAAATCTCTGCTTGAGCTCCATTTTCTTCCCAAATTCATGAAACAGCTGCCTGTGCTTCTGCCTTGATTTTTACACTTTTTTTTTCTTTTCTGTAGCAGTTTTTGGCTCTGTTGATTCACAACATATACACACATGGGAAGGATCCACTCCCTCACATTTCACCACGTCTACTCAAAAAGCCTTAGCCATGTGAACTGTTCCACAGAGCAGCACAGTGCTACAGTTGCACAGTTGTATTTCATCTGTGATCTGATATGATCACCCTAGACTGTACCAAAACCAGCCAGTTTCCTCACAGCATCCTTTTCCAATACTCCTGGAGACAACAATTCAAGTTGTTAGAGTTATAGGCCATCCCACTCATTCAAAGCACCCATATAGACGTTTCTTGCAAAGCATACCTGTACTTAGATTTTATATCCAACCATCAGTATATACCATATGCACTTAATCAATTTATAATTTCAACATTTTATTATCACATCTCCCAGGGAACTGGTTTAGCTAATGATAATGAATGGTCATGACTATCACGTTACTGGGATGGCATTTGAAGGGGGAAAGAAAGAAAAGAGAAATCCTGCCCTCATATGACCAGTGTCACAAGGTTAAATAGTACTAGAGCTCTACCCTCTTGCTTTTTCATGTGGAAAAGACCAAATAAAACATTAAAAAAAGGAGAAAATATGCATGAAAGATAGTGAATGGTCATTTTATTAACTTTGCCTTTCGTTTTTCATCTCTGTAGGATAATAAAGATCAGCAAAGCTGTGATGTGATGACCACACTTGGAGCTCTCAGCCCCTGGTCTCTGACACACTGAGAGCCTCCTCCTCTCTTTGGTTCAGTCTTTGGGTGCTCAACCATTCTGAAAATCATTTTGGACTACAGAAAAATCAGGCATTCAGAAGAGAACTGTTAATAATTGAGAACAAAATTTTCCAATTACATATCCAAAGCAAGTAATTAACTTTCTAAAAACACAAGTTGCCATAGATGGAAAACAGCACATGTGCAGATTAGGTCTCTTAAAAATAAAACTTGAATTGCTAGGGGAAGTAACACCATTTGTTAATTCTAGGGCCACATATTTTTCTGGAACATGCTTTACCCACATGAATTTTTGTCCTTAACACTATAATCTCTGCAGATATGCATATCAGCAATTCCTGTCTAACCTAGCTTGCACATGCTTCTCAAGAGGAGAGAAAGAAAAAGTCCTCACTAACAGAATCTATGTAATTTCATAAGAAATTCACCAAGCAAACCTCTTTTCAAAGACTTTTAGCCCAAATGAAAAATTCAAGGTTTTAATAAGTTTAATAACCTTCTGATAGGCATTCAAATTTGAGGTGTTTATACAAATACCCTCAAGCTTCAGAGAATCCCTTATCACTGCTTCAATTCCTAATAGCTGTCATTCCAATAAATATCAGAGCAATTAAAATCTCTATCAATCAAAAATATTGCTTTCTTACAGGCCTGTCATTTTTTTAAAAGCAAATCCTGATCTACCTTTTCTAACAGCTCTTGGATTTTATAGCAACATATAATAACCATCTGACTGCCTTTATTTCCATTTAACTTTTATCTTTAATGTCTCTGCTGTTTCAACCAAAATATTTATAGCATTTTTTCTTTTGCACACTTAATAATATTGTCTTGGTTTCCTGCTGTGTTTTGCCCTTCATCCTATGAGGAGGGAAGGCAAAGCCAGTGAAACCAGTTCTGGCAGAGAAAGACAAAATTTTTCATTAGTGTTCACAAATCTTATTGAGAGAACAAAGACATCTTCCCACCATGAAGATGCAAAAATATTTCCACGACCAGTGATGACTATTTCAACAAAACTGGACAAGTATCCTAAAAAAACCCCTCTCCTTTCTCTGTAGTGTCATATTACAGACTAAAATTGCCACTTTTTCTGACACAACATATTGAAACCCCTGTTTAGACCTTTCTTTTGGTGTCATTTGATTTCTCAGAGGGCAATGGGGGTTAAAAAGGCTGTGGAGAAGCTTGTAGTACTTGTGACATGGAGCTATGATGGCTTGGCAAAGAGATTTAGCTGTAAGAATTGGAAAGAATATCTTGGAATTGAAAGAGGTTGAGACAATAAGCATGAGAAATTAGATATGGTCTGCAAGTGGAGTTGCAGCAAGGGCAACCAGAAAAATAATTCTTCTCACTTAATTGAAGAAAAATTAAGAAGTTTTAATTTTTAACGTGCTGCATTCAAATTGAAAGGTGGATGTCCACAAGGAAATATTACATAGCTAGCTTCTTTCCTGGAGGAAAAGGAGGCAAACCAGGAGAAAACAAGGAGATACACAAGTTCTAATATATTCTACAGAAGATCTGACAGATCTACACAGAGCTGAACATGAATGGAGTTTGGAAGAACATTCTCCCATTATGCATTTGTTTTAGTGCCTCCAGGACATGGCCAAGGAAAGATTTCCACAGCATGTTTTAGGGCAGTGCCCTTCTTTATTAGCCTTTTCTTTCCTTCCACCAGGTCACGCTCTTATTTCCATCCCCTCCTATGTCCTGCAGGTTTCAGTGTAGCCAAATAAACCGTATCAGACCTCTTTTATTTTGGTTTGTCTTTTTTTGATCTTCTATTTTAAGAGAAAGCCCAATGGTTATTGCCCAGTTATTTGATATGTCTTAAGTCCTATGGGTCCTATTTTAGTCTGTAAAAACAAGCATTAAGGGCTGCCTAGGCAGATGACACTTAAAGGTTAAGAAGGTTGGACACAGTTTAGAGGACAAACTGTCATTCCATTATTTTCAGACTCAAGCCAAGGTTTTCCAATGCAAATGTAACGGTTTTCTGTGTATTTGGCTTATTCTGTTTCATGTTTTGGCCATTCCACACTCTCCAGAGCACTATTAAGGTTAGGAGAGTGGTGTGCAGTGGTTTAAAGAATACGAAAGAGATACTGTCTAATGTATGAGTGAGCTTCTGCAGACTGGATCCTTAAGTCACTTTAACCTTGAGAATTTTATACTGATGCCAGATAGATATTTTGGGTAAATATATTTCTTGGAAGCTCATAATATATTCAATACTCAAAATCTACTTCCTAGGTAATTTGACTGATTAACTATCCAGACACAGACGCGTGCGTGTTTGCGCACGTGTGTTTCAAAACAAGGTACAAACCTAAAATCAGGGAACCAGACAGATGCTTGCTTCTTGGTCGATTTGAATGTGTTAATCATACAGCTTTTATGCACATAAATCTGTTGCTGTGGGTTGATGTCCAGTTCTGTTTATTTTGCCAATAAAACAAAAGGTGATAGTAAATGCAGTCTATTGCAGCTCAAGGGATGGTGGATGAGTAGCCAGTAGGAAAGTCTGCAAGCTGCAAACAACAAGCTGTGTCCTATCAGACATACCCACGGTGTATCTAGCCCTTCCAAAATGTTGCTAATATACACCCCAACATTCACACCTATCAGCTCAAACACACTGACAGAACCAGGTCTGGTGTCAGCAGAGGACGTGACCTCCTCATTAGAGACTCTTGTTACACAGGCAAATGCCCATCTCCTTATAGCAATACTGTGAACTCTTGGTAGTACATTATGACTTAGCATCCCTTGACAAAATATTTACTGTTCCATTTGAGCACTGTTGGTCAATACAATTTTAATTACTTCCGAGACTATTTCTCTGGATCAAGTTTTTCGCTGAACCAGATTCACCTCTTGCTGATTTATCCATGCCCTGTCAAAAAACAAAAGTTTTAATCCCTTAATTTAATTAAAATGTTCCTGACGGAGATCATTACATCTTGGAGAGGTGTTTAATTCAAAACTTACTGTATGCACAATGGTGGTGATTAAGAACAGAAAAACAACTTATGTCATATAATTTATTAGAATATTTGTTTACTCTTCAGCTGAAGCATGCTAATTACAATAAGAGGTCTTCACAAGCAATCCAGTTAGCAAATATGATTGGTTAATAGATAAGGAATTATTCGTGATTAAAAACATACAAAAACAGCATCTGCAGTAGAAAGTTGTTAGACCTGGGGCCACATTGCAAAGCATCAAAAATGGGGTTGCCAGAGATACTCGGGCTGCTGTGTGGATGTGGAATCAGACATATTTTTATCATATATACAAATGGAAACTAATATGAGCATTTGTCTCACTGGAACTGCAGTGGCAGTGGTCATCACTGATACAAACAGCGGCCACCTCTGAACCATGTAAATGTAGTATTTTTTCTCCTCAGAAAAGAGATCCTCACAAAATCAGAAAATTTGGGAAGAGATCATAAAACTATTTGACCAAACTACCTCCTAGAAACAGTTTGAGCTCTTTAGAGCATTTTGATTACTAAGAAGGACTGACCTGGCCATGACTGAAAATCAGGAATGACTCATCTCCAGTGAACTTAGTTAGAATATGGGTTCCTGAGTAAGGATTCCACAGGAACGAGTCTTTATTGTTGACTACTCTGAGAGACTCTTACATGCTGAGTACATACAGGTTGGTGAAAGGCTAAACAAATAGGGTATCGAAAGCAGGTGGTATCACATTTTTGGCTGATTTGTGCAGATATGGGAAATCTATCTATTAATAAGCAGAGAAAGTCCATTAAGTATTGTGTTCTATTATTGTTAACACAGAAATTATTGCTTTTCTTGAGACAAGCCTATTTTAAGTTTGGGGATTTTGAAATGAGAAAGGATTTGGCATTATTTTTTCCATAGTCACTGGGGACCTGTGATTGTAAGTTTTAATTTAAAAAAACAAAATAAGCATTGCTTTTAGCAGGTCTTCTGTACACAAGAAGTTCTTGAGTAAATACATTATACTACAATAGGAAAATTAAGCTCATTATAACATGTCTTGTTTTGCATTTTCATCCTCACTGTGTGTGATTCTGGTGCCCCCAAGATAAGAAGGACATGGAGCTGCTAAGCAAGTCCAGAGGAGGCCATGAAGTTGAAAAGAGGACTGGAGCACCTACCCTATGGAAACAGGCTGAGAAAGCTGGGGTTGTTCAGCCTGGAGAAGAGAAGGTTGTGTGGGGACCTTACAGTATATATGGCTCCTCAAAATAAATGTAGGAAATCAAAAAAATTTTAGAAGTTTATCTGAGACCCTGAGTGTCTTAGCATGCAGTATCTGAAGGGGCTACAGGGAAGACACAGAGAGATTCTTCGTTGGGAACTGTAGCAACAGGACAAGGAGTAATGGGTTCAAATGGAAGGAAATTCACATTAGGAAGAAATTGTTTACTGCAAGGGTGGTGAGGAGCTGGAACACCTTGCCCAGAGAAGTTGTGGATGCCACATCCATTGAACAGGGCCCTCCCTGACCCACCTGGTCCAGTGGCAGGTGTCCCTGCCCATGGCAGGGGGTGGAACGAGATGATCTTTAAGGTCCTTCCTAACCAACGCTGTTCTGTGATTCCATGATTCCAGGACTTTCTCAAATGCATGCACCATTTTTGAATCTGTCATTTAAATTCAAAATCTTCATTCCCCTGCATCCTGCTCACTCAATCTGCACCCCTGACAGCTGATTTCCTCTCTTTTTTCCAGTGAGTCCTATCGTACTGAGGTCTGGCACTATTTTCTCCAGCTCAGCCTACATGAGTGTCTACTCCCAACTCCTTTCATTTTTCCAGTATTCACCCAGCCCCATAAACACGGCCCCTCAGCAGTAACCCCAGGATCTCCTAGCAATGGGCACAGCTTCCTCCTGGCAGGTCTCCACCAGCAAACACCTCAGTCAGGGGAGGCTAAGCCTAGGCATTCACAGCAGCCTGTGAAGCATAAACCTGAGTCAGAATTCACACGCCTCTGCCCTTAGTTTACATTGTAAATGTGAATTGAAGCATTTTATTGTAATTAACTGGAAGGGGTACAGATTGTAGTTGTTTTATAGAAGCAAAACTATGAAATCTATAAATGTAAAACTGTTATGGCGGCCATAATACATTCAGAGCACTAAATTAAATTATGTCATAATATATTGGCCATTTACAAAAGATATAACTTCTAATGGATTTTTTTTTTTATAAATGAGGAGTTCCAGATTGAATATCTTGGCAGCTGAACTTTTCTCCTTAGTCACAGAGGTGAAGACTGAGACAGGATGATCCTGGCGTCAGCAGGAGTGGCAAGCAAGGTAACTCCATCTTTCCATGATCTGGCAGGTGAGAAGGGTGATGTGGGGCACACCACCAGCATCCTGACTGACCCCACAGAGTAAATGTGTGCCCATACCCTGAGGCAGTCCAGCTGAGCTGTGGTGAGCTGTTGCAGCTCACATCTTGCCCACCGAGGGGGAAGGAGGCTGCCTTGGGGCACCTTCCCCTCCCTTGCCAGAAAAGGCTCTGCAGAAATCATTCCAGTGCAAACAGGCCTTAACTACTGCCCTCTGTTCCTGCTCATGTGGTCATCATTCAAAAGGGTACTGGGGGTTTGATGCTTCCCTGCTGGAAGTCACCAGTGACTGCTGCTTTCCTCAGCTCCAAAATAAAGCCTTTGCTTTTCATTCTCTCAACTCAGAGCCCTCTGAGAAGGGGTCCAGGGGCATCAGCACATTGAACACACAAGTGACACAAATCTTTGTCAAATACTGACACGGTCTAGCTGGGGATCTTGAGCAGAGCCAGGATCTTGTAATCCTTTCCTGGGTGGATAATTTACTCTCAGAATAGTCTTGATAGCTCCCTCAGGGCTTCTCTGAATATGGATTAGCAGGAGGAGGTTTCTTGCAAGGCTAAGCTCCTCACAGTGAAGGAACTGACTCTTTTCACTGATGTTAGCTGGTTATTTGTAAAGAAAGATGGATAAATGCACAAAGCTGTGAACTGCTGAGCACAGGAATGCTAAAGTCACTGATTCGCAGTGTAAAGGAGCAACATCCTTACTAGAGCTATTCAGTGATTTTCAGCTGAAATTATTTTCTCTGGAAAATTTCAGGCCTCCCCAAAAGTATATTCATTTTGATATCACTGTTCTCAACACACTTGCCATTACCTCTGAAGTCCTCTGCTGCCACTTTGCAGCAATCCCCTTAGGAGTGGAAAAGTTAGGTTTGTTTTTCCATAAAAAAGTTTTCCCAACCAAGGAACAAAAATGTAAATTTTTCTTTGTGGATTACCTTGATTTAATTTTTTAGATCACATTTTGGGGTGCTTTCCTTTGGCAGTCACTTCCTGATGGGACAAGAGACCTGTACACAACCCATAATTTGTCCAAGCAGAAGTCTGTTCAGTAAATGCAATGCAAAAACCATGGTGTTCTTGGAGGTTCTGAAGCAATGCACTAAGCAAGAGTGAACTAAAACCTATGAAATTTCAAATCCACCCCCAAATCATATGATTTTGAATATTAATAAGACATCTCATATGCAAAAGCAGCTTGGGCAGCAGATTAAGGGCAGTGATTCTGTCCCTTTACCCAGCTCTGGTGAGACCCCCCTGCAGAGCTGGCCCAGGACAGCAAGGAGCTGGAGCTGCTGCAGAGAGCCCAGAGGAGGCTCCAGGATGAGCAGAGGATGGAGCAGCTCTGCTGGCAGGAAAGGCTGGCACAGCTGGGATTGTTCAGCCTGGAGAGAGAAGCTTTAGGGTGAGCTCAGTATGGCCTTGAAGGGCCTGAAGGGACTCTGAAAGAAAGATGGAGAGAGACTCTTGACAAGGGATGGAGACAGGACACAGGGGAATGGCTTCACACTGACAGAAGGTAGGTTTAGATTGGATATTGGAAAAAATTCTTTACTGTGAGTATGAGGAGGCCCTGACACAAGTTGCCCAGAGAAGTTGTGGCTGCCCCATCCCTGGAAGTTTCCAAGACCAGGCTGGATGGATATCTGAGCAACCTGGTCCAGTGGAAGGTATCCCTGTCCCGTGGAAAAGGGGTTGGAACTGGATGTTGTCCAAGATCCCTTCCAACCCAGGCCAATCCATGACTTCTTGTTCCTGCCTGTGCTATCCCATTCTTTTGAAACCAAGTTCCTAAGTGCAAGAAGTATCTGTGATGTGTATGTGCAATACTAACCCAGTGGGATCCTTAAATCCCTGCAGTCCCTAGATTCTGGTACAACACAAAATAAGGAGGATCTCTACACCACGGGAGCATAATGCACTGTCACCACTTCATATTTAAATATTTTTGTAGGATTCCCTGGTTCACAGACATATACCAAAACTGTCAGATAGGCTTCCAGCTATTCCTACTAGGGCAAATTCATGGTTGTTTTGCAAATGTTCATTAGGACTTTAAGATGTAAAGGAGCATCTCTGAAGATTCACCTTCCAAAAGTGCACAAATGATTTGTGCAAATAGTGCTGCACTCCATGGATGCAGATGTTCCTTGCACCAGTGACTTTTAAATGGTATTCTCAAGAAATGGCTGTTAAATAGTATTCAGTATTTCCCAACTCTTGCATTTAGCCAAAAAGTCTTGTCTCACCAGAGAACCATTAAAATCTTGAAAGAAATAACAGATCATTGGATATAGAACAAATCTAAACAAGCCTTTTGGTGGCAGTCTATCTAGGTTATCCAATAATAAATGGAAAATATGCCATTTTTATCAGGTGAGTTTCACTGCTGCAAAGAAACCTGCCTGTTAAAAAGTATGAGAATGAATATGTGGGGGCATGTTCACTGCAGAATAGATGGGGTTGAGGCTAGAAGAAAATATGTTGCTGTTCCTGCACTCCAGTTACAATACAACTGTTGTATCACATGTGGCATTGCAGATCAGGGTAGTCCATTACTATAAATACTAAAAGCAATTTGATCAGTGGGGTACAACAGACCCACTACACCAGGAACTCTGTTTACAGCATCCAAGGTGACATTGCAGATGGACGTTTTATTTGCTGGAAAGTTTTCTTTTACACTTCAAGTGCTGCACTTGGGGGTTCATTAAAGGGTTTGCTAGAATTAGCTTTATCTAGTGGCAGTAAAGTTTACCACTGACCCCTTACCCTAAAAGATTTTGCTTTTGACTGGTCAGTGCTGTCCAACTCTCCTGTTTCCCACTGCCATCTTTCCTTTGTCTAGTGTGCAACATATTTGTGACTAAACAAATAAATAGCATCAGCTCAGTAGATGGATCTCTAGACCCAAACTCCAGAGTAAATTCCATAATCAACCAGGCTGAATGATGCTTTCAGCAGGCCAAGGCTGATGCTGTCTATAATTCACATTCCCTGGGTATGCTGTTCCATAATAAAGCTTGAATGTCAGGCGTGTCAGCCAAGAGCTAACATACCTGTTTGAACTAGTCCTGTGCCAATGGAAACATGTCACAAACTGAAAACATTTAGTCCACTGTATAATTGTAAATGGATTCTTTTTAACCAAATGAAGAATAATCACTTATACATAAGCATATGCTAAATGTTAATATATAATAAAGCCTTAAACCACTCCTAGTTGGCATGTTCAGAGTAATGTCACTGTAAATAAATGCATTGGAGAGGTTTTAGAGTCCAAGCCATTTTTGTCCATCAGTAGTATTAGTTTAACAGGACAAACTTTCATTATATTCTGACATTTGGTACATACAGTACGTTGTTTATGCACTAAATGTCAGAATATAAAGATGGTTTAGCCCTTTTATTTATGTATTTAAGAGTTATTAATTTAAGAGTGACCTTATTTAATCAAAACTGCTGTTTAATAAAAATCACGTTCGCAGATTTCAAAATAGAGCTTTTGGTTCTGAAGAGACATTAGTTGTTTAACACTCAGATATGTGCTCAGCCTTCCTAAGAATCCTTTTTTTCCCCTCTAAGCTTGCAACTCCAGCATGCACAGTGGTTTAATCGTATATTGTTCTCTGAGTACTAACCCTTTACAAATCATATGACATAAAAAGAAAAATAAGTAACATTGTAAAGACAGTAATGAGAACTGTTGAGCTAAAGTGCCTCTTAAAGAAATCCTAATAAATTCCAGAATTTCTAGTCTTCTGGCAAGCTTTCCATTTAGAATAAAATCAATGATCAATGGTTGCAAACAGTCAGCATCAGGCTTGCATGCCTCCAGAGCAGAAAAAACTCATAGACGAAAGATGACATTTAAAGGAAAAAAGCTGACATTGACTCCATCACTGTCATTGCTTCTGCCATAAAGCAGCTTCAAATATTAAAACATTTTTCATCTGTGCTGCATTATTGGCACCAGAAATTGTTTTCTCTCTGTCTGATACTCACTTGAACTGCAGCAGAGCTCCCCAGAGACTCCAGATTGTTACCAAGGCCTCATAACATATTGGCAGTTGATGTGGTGGTGTTCATGTACACTTGCCACTCACAAAGGAGCCTCCCCCTCCCTCCACACTCACAGGAAAAAGAAAATGCTCCAACAGGAATTTCAGTCAAGTTCAATGAGTTCACTGGCTCGGATGTAGGAGCTGGTGTGCATCAGTCTGAGTGGCCTCCTTGAACTCACTGTGGGTTTGGCTATGGGGTGGAAGCCTATATTGACCATGCTTCTGATTTTGTGCCAGTGTTCTTAAAAGCTGATCATCTGAATTCTTTTTTTCAAAATCTCTGCCCTCCCTTTGTATAAATGCCTCTTAATTCGTCTCACATTCTGTGCTCAAGCTGTTTCCAGGTAAGTGTTTCACAAGTCAATGGGAAAGCAGAGCTTTTGTTGATCAGAGCTTTTACAGTCTGTTACTGGGAGGGGTGGCAGATTCAGAGGCACCATGGAAAGTCTTTGCTTACTCTAGGATAATCTTGGCATAACTTTTAATGTAAACACACCAGTAGTACACAGGTCAGTGACAACTGGTGGGTGAATAAACCCTAACTAATGCATCAGCTCATCAATAGAAATTAGGCACCTAAACCTCTACTAGTCTTTAAAACACCATTGAAGTGCAAGAATACACTGTATTTCACATCAGTAATAAAGCCCCACAAACCCAGTATGTTGTCAAGCACTGGTACACACTCAGTTTATGAAAGATGACACAATTAAATGCAGCTTCACATCATCAGAAATGATTCACGCATCCTCCTACGAGAAAAAAGACTGAGCTGTTCATGAACAGAGGCTTCTGTCAGAAGCACTTGCCCAAGATGTAATGTTCAGAAGGATGTGAGGCAGCAGGACAGGTGAGGCAGCTCTGTCTCCAGTCCCTTTTGTGCATTACGACCATCACAGAGGCTGGAGCCTGAGTCACCTTTGACTTACTATCAAGTGAAACAACAAAGCAGAGCAAAGACAGGCTGTAAATTATTTTCTGTTATTTTCTACTGTCTTTACCCTCCTTGTCAGTGAATACACCCACTTGGACTTTCCAGGTGTAAAACAGAATGAATGTTGCAATTTGCAACTCCGTCCAGCAATTTTTTTAAGACCAAGGTCTCTGCCCTGTGACACATAAGCAGCATTGTCCACCAGACCCTTTGAGACTACTTGCAGTTATGGGAAAGCAAAAAATTAAGGCTCAGGCTGACAGGAAGCAAAGATTTGCTCACTGTTCACAACTTCACCACCTTCATCCACCTTTTGACCAACAGAGCCAAGGGACTGCTACTCAAAACATTTCCAGCAGCTGGGGCATGACAGCACACAGAAGCTGACTGTGGTCTCTGAGCCTGCAACACACCTCAGCTCTTACAAGCCATAAACAACGAATGTCAGCATCCCTCACACTACCAGGCTGGGAATTGGCTGTAACACTGCTCCTAGTGCCACACTGCTCCTTGTGCCACTCTGCTCCCAGTGTCACACTGCTCCTTGTGCCATGTTCCTCCCAGTGCCTCACTGCCTGGCACCAACTAGTGTCACATACTGACACAGCTGCAGAGCAAAACTGGCCCCTAAGGGATTGTCCTGCTGCTTGGATGGCTGTGCTGCAGCACCCTGGCTGCAAGGAGAGACTGAGCTTCTTTCTGCTGCCATCATCTCACTGCAAGGAGAGATTGAGCTTCTTTCTGCTGCCATCATCTCACTGCAGTGCAGCCTCACCTCATAAGACAGGCTTAAAAAGCCTGGACAACCAAGGGACTTAAAAGGGTTGAAACACATATAATCTGCTCTCTTCCAGAACAGAAGCCCTGGAAAATCCACACCCACCTGGTCCCTGGGGCAAACCATCTCACACATGACAAGCTGCCTGTCCACCTCCTGCCCGGCCCTAGGAGAAGACCCAGACACCCACACACCACAGCCCTGTGCCCTCTCACATGCCTCTGACTTGGTTGTGCAGCCCATTTGGTGAACAAAGTCAAGCCATAAAGAGGAAATGTTGCCAGTGGAGCTGCTCAGGGTGTCAGGGAACCTCCCAGCTGTGGATAACAGACTGCAGGTACCAGTGCCCAAACCTGCAATAGGATGGTCTGTTTTACCATGCTGAGCAAGCTCTGACAATGACTGGATGACTTGACAGGACCATGTCTTTGTCCATCATCTGCTCCAAATACAATTACTGGAGACCTGGCCAGCTGCATGGAAACCATGGATAAAGGGAAGTACATAGCTGAGCAGTATTGGTTAACTTCTACTGTAGGAGAAGTTAACCAGAGATGGAAAGTGCTATATTGGAGCATAGGATGGTGTAAGGGACAGGAATTAGGGCGAGAGGAGGATGCCTTTTATTATCAAGTGGTTTAGGTCTGTCTCAGAGGAAGACATTCAGCATCCCTTCCTTTGGGATTTGTTTTTTTTCACAATGTCACTAGGACACAGTTTCCTGGAGACTGACAGCATTAAAAAAATTATAGGGTTTCAGTCTATGAAAAGGAAGCAATCATTTGCCACAGACCTTTTACTGGATATTATCTCATGAGTCATGACCCATATCAAGAGAGCAGCCATTTGAGTCTGACTTGAAAAGCGACTGGTTGGTAATGTTCCCCATATATTCCTGCAGGTAACAAGTGATATTTAGCTGAGAAGGTCTGCATAACTTGGCTTGCTGGCCCTTTTAACTCAAGTAACTGCCTGAGAGTGAATGACAGACTAGAGAGATTGTGTTGAAAACAAACAGAAAGAGAAATCAAATAAAAAGTATCTGTGTGGGTTGTTTTATTGTGGAAGTGAATGACAGCATTAGGATTTAGACCTCCTAGTTTAACACATCCTGCCTTCCCTAGTTTAATAACTATACACACAACTAAAAGACAGCATATAAAAACATGTAGCGATTTAGTGGATCAGGGTTGCTGTATTTGGATTATCAGGGCATTTAGAAAAAAAAAAAAAAGACCACACAGGGAGACAGCGCAAAGAGCCTCTCCACAACCATCTGCCACAACATCACGTAGCGCTGTAAACTGACAGACACTCCTTTAGCAGGGCCCAGGCACGTCAGATGAATCAATCAATCAAAAAAATTCTTATGAAACTTAATCACGGAGGGTCGTGTTAGGGAGTGGGGAACAGATTAAATTACCACGGTATTAGATACGGGAAATGATTTCTGTCAAAACCATCTTTACTGCAATTATAATATGTTAATTATGTATTTCATTAAGTAAGTGGATTAGAGTCTGCACAGATGAAATCACGCTGAAGGCTTTGAATCATTTGCTGAGCGGTGTGGGAGGACTGGTGTGAATGGAACTCAGTTAATTTTGAAAACTTTCACATGCTAAACATGTCCCCCCCCCAGGTGCAGGAAATAAATGCCTCCCAGATTGTTGTGTAAAACATCCAAAGACCACATTAATTTTAGTGATGTAATCAGATCATGGCTGATGTGGTCCAGGAGCTTGTCAAAGATGCCATAAATGTGTTTGTGAATAACGAAGCTGCACTGTTTCTGAATCTCCCAGCCACTGAAGGAAGATAACTTGCACAGGAGACCAGATTTCCTTTTGCCTGTGCTCCAGAGCAGAGCAGCACCCAGCACAGAAGGGAATCAGAACCCCCCTTATTTTGGGTACTGTACAGTCATGTACGCAGCTGCCAGCACAGGCTGACTGCAACATTTAGTCTGCAAACACACTGGAGCAGCACAGCTCTGCAGCACCCTGCATCTTTTGTGCTCCTGCCTATTTCTCATTTGATGGCAAAAGGTACTGGTTTCATAGGAAAGGGCTACTTAATGATGTATGAGCAGTAGCCCTGGTGAGCCAATAACTTGCCATGTGTGTCTGAAGGGACTCATGCTGGGTGACAGCTACTGGTGTCAGTAGAACCAAGCTGATTTACACCATGGGAGGATCTGGCCCAACACTGTAATCTTTATATTTTTCAGAACAGATTATTGATGTCTGTAGGTACAGCAAGAAACCACCTGCAGAAGCTGTGTGCAAACCTTTTCTTAGTTTGAATTCTGCGTGAGTGAATGAGAAGTGTTTCTGTCTCAGCAGCTGGATGTTCATTGTGCATTTAATGCTGTGCTCTTAACAGAGAAAAGAACAGGAAATAAGGGAAGATCATGGTAACTATTGTTCTCCTCACTCCCCAATAAATTAAGGGGCTCATTTTAGAGGTTTATCTTGAAAAGGAAAATTAATGAATAAATAAAAATAAATGTGTCAAGCTGTAATTAACAACAAGAATTGGGCATCTTGTCATGGGGTTGTACTCTTAGCAGTAGGTAACCTTCCATTCATAGGAGACTACTCCACATATTAAAAATAAAAGGGCATTCAGTGTCACAAAGGAATAAATCTTCCAGCTCTTGCATATCCCTCTTTTCTTTGGAATAGCTTCCAGGGTAGCAGAGTTGTTTAAAATATATCTGAAAAAAAATAAGAGCAAAATAATTAATTTTAAAAAGAAGAACATATACAATATACATAAATTTGCCTCATCCCAATTATTTAGTTATCAGTAATAATCACGAGGGATTTAAAAGGAGGAAAGAATCTGAGACAGCATAACACCCTGCATGGAGTGAACGTTGGTGTAAATGACTGGAAAAGGTTGGCTGATTTGATGAAAACCCAATCAGACTCTCTAGGGAGATATTACTTTCCTCATTATTCCACTGATTGGCCTTATTTCATCTGAAGAATGCAGCACATTCTTTACAGTGCTGGCAAGCCTCTTTAACAATATCCAAGGAAAAAAAGCCCTATCACCTCTGTAATCGAAACAACAAGGAAATTAAGCAGAGTCCCTTTCCTCAGGGAACTGTTACAGAACCCCCAAAATCTTCTGATGGATTGGCACAGCCAAGCTGCAAGGCAAAGGGGGTGGGATTTTCTCAGATTTGGCGCACAGCAAAAGCCTTTCATAAATTTGCTAAAGCAACTTAAACAGCAGGCTCAAGCCATAACTCCTCCCTCTGCACTGGAAAAAAAATAACACTCGAATTGTTTGCTTGTAGCAACCTAATCTTAACCAACAGTGACATAATTTACTAAGGGAGTTCGTTCTTGTGATACGAAATTTGTTATGCCCACATCACTGTGCAGGGCTTTAGAATAAAGCAGCAATTTCAAGTCAAGTACAAAACACACTTGTGAAATTCAGTCTGAGAACTGTGTTATCAATGGCCTCAAGCTTGCAATAACTGTTAATTAAGTGTATTTTTCATTATTCTTTGGCAAAGAAGCAAGATTTAATGATGTAAGTTAACAATAGATGATAATTTAGAGTAGTGACAATAGTTTAATTATTCACACACATATAAAAGTTAACTTCATAACTTATTTCTTTATAGGAACAAGTTCATTTAAAATATTTTGAGCAGTGCATACAATTACCACATACAGTATCTTGCCACACCGTTTTTGCGGATACAAGTCAATTTGCTAGAGAAGCATCTCCTTCAGCAGCAATGCAGGAAAGGAGCTCTTAGCCTTAATTTTTTGTTGTTGTTGTTGTCGTTTGGGAGGAGAACTGACTTTACTAGCAATAGATAGCAGTGGGGCCACTTGGTCAAAATCTGAGTCAGAGTCCTCAAACAATGGACCTCAATATTGCCTAAGCTATTTGCAAACCACCAAGGCCTTTGTTGAATTACAGGAAATACTGTGGGCAGAGAACAAAATTACAGCCGTGATAAGCTGGAAAATGGTGCTCAAAACCTAATTGAACACCAACTTCTGAATACATTTGAGTGTCTTGAGACTATCAATATCCTAAACCAAATCTAGATTAAATGTAGTCAACAGAGCTTTGTAAGGAGAGCTTTGTTTCTAGATTTCTAACAGAAAATCAAAGGGGATATTGGTTTGACTCAAAGACTGTGAGTACCCAAGAAAATTATAATTGTAGTGCATTTAAATATAAAATGATTTCAAAGAACCACCTAGTGAGTAAGCACTAATGATTCATTTTGTTCAACCAATTCTTCTGTTACAATGCTGTATTTAGTACATTTTGTTCTCCTGGCAATGGACAAGCCCAGGCACCCAAATAGCCAGCAATTTTAGACTAGATTTCCTGATTGGGAATGTGGAGATGTTCCTCAGTTATCTCTCAATAAAACCTCTCAGAAATGTCTGTGACACAGAGAATTAGAACTCAGTAATAGTATGCAGTATCTATTTTCAGCCAACTCTTTGATTTATTGTTTTCTCCAATGCTATGCCTGAAAACCTGCAGGGACAATGTGCTGGTAGCCTGATCCTTTGGTCCAGTTCAGCTAGTCTTTCTCTCTGCTAAGATCACATTTTAAAAGACAGGTTTTAAAAGACAGGTTTAAGACCAATTAAAGATTTCATGGTGTCTTACACCAAAAAGAGCTATGATAGTCTCTATTTTCAAAGAAATGTTCCTCCCCTCAAGACAGAAACACTGAGGGGAAAAAAGCCACTGTAGATGCACCCTCTTACACCCATAAAATAACAGATGAATTGGTGGAAAGGTTAGGGTTATGAAGAATATTACCTTTTGCAAGAGTTTTGCAGGAGCTTTTATTTAAGCAAGGCCAGCTTAAAGCGAGGTCAGGCCGAGCTACTCATTTGACTTAAGCATGCATAATTGACACCCACGTTTTGTACTCACACATCCCTGAGGGTGCTCTTGGGAGGCCCCCTCAAGTTTTGAGTGGTTGCAGAGTAACGATGGAAATGTGGGAGACATTACATTCCTGCTCTGAACTGGCTCAAGTGCAATTAATTACGCCCTTTTTCTCCTGCTGGATTCAGATTACCACGAAAACCAGTGCATTTGTTCTTCCAGCAAACACAAGAGCCTTCTTTTTGTCAAGCTTATCAGAGTCACACAATTCAGTATTGAATCTTCTTGGAATGAACAAATATTCTGTGTATAATAGAGACAGAAAATGCAACTACCTCAGGGTATGCTTGTCCATCAATGCACTGGAAGCAAGGAGAGACACCCTGACCTTTGGATCTGTGTTTAGGAAAGTACCTTTGTTAGAAGGTGGTGCCCATGTTCTGGAGCCAAACATCTGTTTCTTTATACTAAAACATTGCTGTTTTTAGAAATATCAAGCTCAGTGCCCTGTGACTGTTTATAAAATTCAGAGGATAAAACAAAATCACTGTTTTGCAAGTGATGCTTATTGGGTACTGCTGAAACCATAATGGTAGTTTAAAATATGAACAAAATAAACTCAAACATTACCATGCTACCAAGCAGCAGCTCCTTTCCTCTCTGGCCCCCAGAGGAAAGAAACGTGAAGGGAAATCTCAGGATGAGTAGAAGCAGAGGACGTGAAGGAAAAGAGATTCAACACTACTGAGAACATCTTGAGGAGAAGACACCAGCAGCTCCATGGTTTGTGTGTATCCTGGGGAGTTTACAACCTGCATGTTCCTCTTGTATGACTCTGGTACATCTTAAGACAAAGAAATATCTGTTCTTGATACCTTACAGACATATTTTCTCCAGCAGACTTTGAAGGTCACAACCATCCCCACATTGCTCCAATGGCGATGCTTTCCCTTACACAATAACTGAACTGTGGATGATTTAGGGCCTTGATCACTCTTTGGAGACAGCTCTGCAGGGTGTTTTGCAAGCTCTGGTCAGCTCCCTTGCCCTCCCCTCCTTGCCCAGGGGCTCTGAGGAGGAGGCAGGCCCAGCAGCAGCCCTGAACAGGATCCCTGATCTGGAGCTCGGAGCTGCCCAGGCTCAGCGCTCAGGCAGAGCTTCCCCACATCTGCCTGCAGACAGGCCAGGCTCACCTCCCCAAAGACCTGCCATTAACCACTGCTGCTCTTATCAAGAGAAAGATGCTTTTATTTTCCTGTACAACAGATGTGAAAGCACATTCCAGGGTACTGTAAACCAGTGATCTCTCTAGACCACACCTTGAGCTGCAACATTGTGGAGAATTTAGCTGGACAAAATTACCCACTGCCTTTGATGAATCCAGAATGCTACATATCACTTATTTCTTGCACTCTTCACTAAAGAAACCTCACTTTGTAATGGGGGAGGATTATAACATCTGATTATATTGCACATGACAGGGCTTATAGCCTATCCACAAAATGTTTCAATTAAATTTGGCAATATTGATGTGCCCTCTTGATCAAAACCCACCCCCCCAAAAAAACAAACAAAAAGAACATAGACCAAAAACAAACAAAACAAAAACAAACAAAAAAAAAACAACAAAAAAAAACAAAACAGAAAAAAACCCACCCAAACCAGTCTGATATAGCAGATCATAGCTCATCCAAACAGCACAGAAATCAAGAAACAACATCAACAACTTCAGTAAATACAACAGCTGAACAGGCTGTACAAAACGTTCATTCAATTCAATGCCATCCCAGCTTCTGAATTTTAAATTAAACTAAACCAAAATATGCCAAATTAGAATAACCTCTGAAATTCCTCCTATATAATTTATTTAGAATTTCCATCTAAAATTCATTAAAATCACTAGCTTGAGTAGAATTTCAACCCTCAGCATAGAAGGGTGTACTACTGAGTAAAGTAATTTTTCCTGTTTCAATTAGGTATGGTGTTTAGCTGCAGCATTATATAGAACATCTCACTAAAGGACAAAAAAAAAGAAAAAAAGAGAAAAAAACCCCTCTTGCTCTCATGTAAAAAAAAAAATTAAAAAACCCCAACAAAACAAAAAAGAGCAATAATAAAACAGAAAAAAAAAATCAACCTGCTTCCAAGCCTTTTGTGATCATTTATTGTAGAACTCAATTTGACTCACCTTCTAATCCTCCCCAACTCTTATTTATTCCGATAAACAGATACTGACACTAGTGTGTCCTGACTTGAGTTACTGGGCTTAAAATGTGTGTGGTGTCTGAAGATAGCTCTCACAGAGCTGTTTTGGGTGAGGTAAAGTACTTTGAGTACTTTATGTACTGTCCAGTTCCCAGAAGTGGGAACAAAGCTAAATTAACCTGTGCTGGTCAAGAGGTTGTTTTCTGGAGGTTGTGTGAGCTCTGTCCTTGTTAATAAGTGACAAAAAACAAACAAAAAAACAAAAAAAAACCAAACAAACAAACAAAAAAAAACCCAAACAAAAAAAAAAAACAAACAAAAAACCACCAAAAAAATAAAAACAATCAAAATGAGATTTTTCCATTCTTCCCCAAGTGGTCTTAGAAGATAAACAAAGAGATGAAACCAATGGTTCTAAAAATATTTGGACAGCAAAGTAGCCAATTTTAATTTTTACATACTGATAATGTGGTTGGGCAGTTTAGAAGCCATGGAAAGACCAACTGCCAGTCAACTTGTGAGTGGTGATTCCAGACTAAACCCTGCTCTCAGTCAAATCACTTAAGCTTGTCTAGCTTTTCTTTGAAGCCTGGGAAAAATCAGAGTTTTTGACCAATTGCCATGGAAAACTATAAATCAGACTCTGGTCATTGAAAGTTAGACTCAGGTTCACCATATGGTTTGTAAACCTGGAGAATCACTGATGCGTTTTGAGTTTCTGATGAAATCTGAAACATTAGCTAGTTTCACATGGTTTCAGATTCCCTTGCAAACATTTCAAACTCCCCATTCTCTCAGAGAATAAATTCTTTTATTCATTCTAGAATGTGTTAGGAGATCAAAAAGGAAACTTAAGATTAAAAAGAAGAAAAAGGTAGAAACGTACAGTTTTCACAACCGTGTATACAACCGGTTTAATGACCCGGACAAATGCACTTAATTAAGCATTTAGTGCACAATTACCCAGTTTGTGAATAAAGTCTTTACAATTGCGTGTCCTAACCGGATGTCAGATGTGCCTAGACTGTACATAACCTATGGTAAAACTGACCTTAGCAAAACATGGCCTTCAGCCTAATCAATTGTTTTATCTATTTCCAGGCGCGTATAAAAAGTCAGATATATTCAGCACATCAGTTCGGTGTAAAACTCAACAGCCAACTTGGGAGGTTGGGTTTTTGTTTTGCAAGATTGTCAGTGTAACTTTCTGTAGGTGTTTGGGAGCTGAGAGAGGTTTTCTTTTTTACAGCAAAGTATAGAAACAGTTTAAAAATTAAAAAAAAAAAAAAGCAAAACCAAACCTGAAGTCTTTTTCCATTTTGGTGAGAAACAGTTAATGTTCCATAGTCTTTGATTTATTTATTAAAAGTATTTTACCAGGAAACACAACAGAGACAGGCCTTCTCATTTACAGTGAGACCCCAGAGAGCAGTAAATTTACATACACAAAGGACTAGCATCAACCCCTGAACCTTTAATGTTTATTTTGATAGCCCACCCTGCTGGTAAGGCCTTTTGTTAAGAAGCCAGGTACAACAAGGCAAGGATCCAAACAAACAACACTGGTAGCTTTGTTGACCAGGTCATATGATGTCCTGCCCTTGAACAGTACCCCTTGTCTTTTTACCCTTTGGCCCTAGAAAATGAAGTTAGTTAGAGTCCCTGTGGCAGATTTAGCATTTCCTTTCAGTGTCTGCCAATCTATCAAAATTCAGCTACCGCTGTGAACCCATCAACTCAGTGCAAAAAAGAACAAGGCTTACCACGGACCCCCTCAAAGTAGCAATCATTTATCCCTTCCTGAACTTTAGCTGACCTTTGTAAGCACGCTAGCAGTTGAAGCATGCAGCACCTTGGTGGGCACGATCAAGGCTGTGGGTTTTTCTCTCTCCCCACTCAGCCCCAAACCCGAGCTTTTATTTCATTCCATCAATAAATGCCTTGCATTTAGGAATAACCACGTGAAGGGAAATAAACTCTTCAAGAGGATGCAATTGTGCAGCAAAAGAATAGAAACAAATATAAATACTCTGCATTTAGGGAGCCAGTTAGCATCACTTTGTAGAGGAGATAAACAAAACAAGTGGATTCCATTCACAAAGATTTATCGGAGGGAGGAGGGGAGATATTGTTCGCAGGACACAATGATGCATTTATATACAAATAATTGCAAAGCAAAATGAATCATATAGAACATTCAGCCCCAAAACTGAGACTACCACACAGCTACAATATATTGGCTAAATATTGTGGTGGGTTTGTTTTATTTTTTAAAGCAGCAGGAAAATCTAGATTGCAGGAAGGGTTATACACAGCGTAACTCCCACTGTAAATTTAAACTGACCTAAGGGACATAATTACATACATCTCATCATGAGACAATATACTTTTTATTTGTTTGAATTTTATTTGTATTGGTGAAACTGACCTGAAAGTGACACAAGTTTATTAGAAAAAGGACTCTCAAAAACAGAGTGGGCTGGTCTTCTTACTCAAGATGGATGTGCCAACTTCTAGTATGATTAGAGAAATGGATAACTCACTAACATCTGTGCAAACTACAATAAAAAGGGATTTAGTGTTACCCCAAGGAAGGTAAAAGAGGCTGTCTGTCCATTAAACGCTTTATTACAGTGCCAGCAGCTTTTTTCTAACTCAGTTATTCCTGCACAGAGCTCAGCACTGTGACTGCCTGTCATCCTTACCAGACAGTGCTTGGGGCTTCGTAGTTTTTTTGTGCAAGGTAGATGACAATCAAATGACTCATTGAGCAGGGAAAGCGCCTGACCCCTAGTGAAGGATTAACTACGGAAAGTGAGTGTGATCATGTCACACCATTACTTAGAATTTTCACAGTCAATTTCTGAAAATATGAGATAAGTCCTTAAAGAGACAGCTCTTTCAGGAAGCGCTGTGAGCCAGCAGAAATTCCCTCCCAGTACAAAGGCAGACAGTGCCATCATGGAGACATCTGCTCAGTTGCTCAGTGTAAACCAAACACCACCCTTCTCATCACAGCAGACAAGGTTAAGAGCGAGCAAGACAAAAATCAAATGGCTTAGACCATTCAGGTAGTCTAGGCAGAAAGCAAAGTGGTAAGAGAGAAGACTATTAAATCCTGTGTAGTGACACAGTCTCTGTTTAGGTTAACACAAGAACTTTTAAAATGTGAACATTAAAATCTCTATTCTAACACAGGTGGGCATTTCATGGGATCCTTCTTTTATATTAAAAAAGAAAACCTCTCTCATCATACCACACAGATACAACTGTCCAGAGACTGCCCAACAAATCCATTGAAAACAGCAAATGTTTTACTTTGCTTGCAATCACATCATGTGTCCCAGATGGGAATGCCTGTACCCCCATGGCACAGCTGGACTACTGCAAGGAAACCTCAAGAAAAACCACAGAAATACTGTTGGGTTCACCAGCAGCATTAAGCCCCAGCTTGTTGTCTCTGTGAACCTATTATCACTTTCTCACATTAAAACCCCCTCGTGGTATAAGAAGAGAGGCCTGACCCATTAATCAGCAAATGAAGGGCCCATTTGCTCTGTTTTTACATAACACTTTTTTCTGAACAGTTCTAAATGTGAGATTCATCAAGTTTCCACCTAAAAAAAAAAAAAAGTAATTCAGCCTAAGAACCTCAAAGCTTGGGCGTGCCAAAATGAGTTAACATCTGCTGCTGCCTGAATCTAATTGAAATGATTCATTATAAAATTTACAGATCTACTTAATGATTTTGTATTTCTTTTTCAGAATCACCTTGTTCATTAGCTCACCTTAGGTAAGCTGAATTCAGCAAAGCTGTATTCTCCCTAGCAGGCTGGAGTTTGCACACAATTCCAAATAAAGGCAGGCTGATTTTTTCCTTCAACATTGTGTTTGTGATTTTTTTTTTTTTTTTTTTGGTGTGTGTGTGAATATATTCCCTCAGAGAAAAGCTCCATTATCATCAAACAGAGACCCATTAGGGGCACCTTGGAAATTTGGACCCTTTTACTTGAATCGGGGCTTAAATAGCACTTTAATTTATGGCAGTTTTCTGGCTGATGGCATTTTTGCTCTCAGGTAAGGTCATCCCAATATATATCCGTTTAGAGAAAGCCAACACAAGAATCTTTTTATGCTTTTTTATTTTCAAGTAGCCAACTACTCGGCTGCTAAAATGTAAGTCACATACAGAATGTATGCATGCTTGATTCTACACTGTTTTTAAAGGGAAAATGCTTTATGTGTGTGAAAAAGAGAAAAGTGAAAGAAAAAAATGAATAAGCATGTGAATAATTAGATCAGAGATAGATGCCACCTTTTCTCAGTGTTGAAACTGTGAGGAGAAAAAAAGTGCTACCATATAATTGACATAATTGATCTATTTTTTTCCCTTTTTTGCTGCAGTAATTTTTTATGCATGCCATTGTTGCTGTTATTATCCAAGATGTGATCTTGTGTGGTTGATAATACTGACTAGATATGAATACTGGTAAGTACCAGCCAATCACAAATCTATAGTGTCTATTTCTGCATCACCAGGTGCTATCTCATGGGAAATATCCTCTTTTTTGGCAGGCACACAGCGCTCTGCATTATCTGTCATTTTCATTAGATTCAAGCTACAGCTGAGCCAAAAAGACTTAGTTCTAGCATATGTGCTCAAAATGGCCAAGATGAGATTGTCCAAATTCACCCTTTCAGGATTGTATTAGAAAACAACTGGTGCTAAAGCTAAAAATTAGAGCTAGCAAAGTATCTGAATTACATTTGGGAAACTGCAAACACCATAAGCTCAAAAGATTTCCAGCTTATCACAGTTATCACCTCCAAAAGCTCCAAGGAGCCTAAGTCAGCAATTTCTATGTTTTTCAACACTTCTTTTGTACAGACTAAATGTGATGATGTCAACAAAGAAGAGCAAGGACATCACAAGAAGACAAAATCCTTCTGTTTTCCAGTGGCTCAGAAAACTACAGCTAGAAGCCACTGATTACATGCAAATGCCATATTTAATAGGTCAATGTTATTATATTCTGAGTCAGCACTAATATTTTAGTTGGGACTGTTGTTTATTAATAATTCTGTAGCTAAACTATATGAAATGGGACCGTGAGCCTTTCTTCAATTACAATAAAATAGTAATACTGTATCCTCCATCTAATGAGGACAGGCTTAATTGGGATGGTTGCTTTATTAAGATACCTCCCAGGAAACTAATTTGGTGTAATGTTAGTGAATAGCTGTGACTGCTGTTTAATTGGGATGGTACTAACAAAAACTCTGCTTAATGGGGATACATTTGGTCACTACCAAGGGGTTAAGTGATACTTAACTTGGTGTTAAATGGGTGTGAAATTCTAAGTTTTGTTCTTTTAATGAAGACGTAGCTAACTAGGGGTCAGGCAAGTAAAACAGGCAGGAAAATAAAATTCTATCACTATCATTTTTGTCCTCTCATTTCATTGCAAGAACTTTAAAACCAGCAAATGACACCTTGATAGTATTCATTCAGTTCCTCAGATATAATCTCCATATTCTGTTAAAATTTATTAGTCTCTTTCAACCTAGTATGTTTTCACTAAAAGATTTCACATGACTGAATTCATGTGATTTCATCTTGCATTTAGGAAGCATTTCTAGGTGGTCATTTAGCCAAGGGCTATGAAGAAGCCTTTACCCCGCTTAAATCTGTTTTAATTCCATGAACTGAAGCATGAGTCTTCTGCTACTCCTATTCAAAGGGATGGAACTGGCAGGAAGGCTCAAAATAAAAATCAAAAGCCATACCCATGTCAGTTCTCCCGCAAGCCATCCATATGCATGAGAAAATGTATTTGTAGTAAAGTTCAATCTCCTGTAACAAGCAAATAGCTTACACAGACCTTCCTCCTGCATGTAAGCCTTTTACTCGGGGAACCAGGGAAGCAGAAACAGTAACTTGATCTCAGTGATCAACACATATATAGGAAGTTTCCAATAGCACATCACCTACCAGCATCTGTGGTACATATTAGCTAATAAATGTTTTATGTTAAGAAGTTTTGGTCTGTGAAATGTAAACCCTTAATTATGAGTTCTACACCACATCTAAAACATTTATCAACCAATATTGAATAGCAAACATCTGTAAAAATCAATCTCTTTTTGTGGCTCATTTGCAAACCAAGGAAGAACTAAATTGTGCATAATAAGCAAAAAAATGATCAGAAGATCTGCAGAACTGGCAAAAAAGATAAAATTATATCCCATTATGGGACTACTACATATCTTTACCTGCAACTAGAATTCAGGGCTTATTGGTGACAGGAAATGAACCTGTTGGCATTTAAGAAAAATAATCACAACAAATCAAGTTGAAGTTCACATTTTAAAAATCAAACTTGAAGAATTAGTCCAAAACAGATTTTTTTGTTATTGCTAAAATTTAGTGTTTCCTGGAATGTTGTTGATTCCTATCATATATTAAATTTCACTGCTTGATTACTCTTGTTGTAGGTTCTTTATTTGCATTGTGGAGGCTTTGGGAGTGTGGGGACCACATGATACTTTCTTAGGACATTTAAATAAATAATAAAATATCTTTAAGCTACTGAAGTTCAAATCAAGGCCTTCACTATAATCTGCTAAATAAAAAAAATACAGAAACTGTCTTATATTTTGAACTATTCATTGGCATGATAATAGAACCAAGATGAGTGACTCTTGAAAACACTAAAGAGAAAGAATTTACAAATAAACTTTCAAAATGTCTTTCAGCAAGTAAGTCTAAAGTTACCCAGTTGCCTTAGCAAAAGAAGAATTAGGTCTTTTTCAGCAATCAGTTCAATTACATTGAAATATGTCAATAGAGAAATCTAGTAGTTGTGCACAGGAAAAGCCCTTTGGAGAAAAGACTTAGTGGGACACGAAAACTGAAAAACATTCATGACCTGAGAAGGTATCAAAATGAACAAGCTGTATTAGTTCTGCAATAAATTGACAGCTTCACCAGTGTGAAGATACTGATACCATTCTAATACTGCATTTGGCCTTTTTGGCACTTCACTAATCTCCCATTCTCATAATGGGCACATTAAAAAAGAAGAGTTTTATGCAACTTGGCTTTTGAAAGAAGCCAGAGATTCTGATGAGAAACACTCCTAACCAATCCTGAGGAGTATGATATAGGAAGCTCTTTCACCATTTCTGTGACTTTTTAAAAACAGATCTTTAAATTCCCCATTTCACTGCAGTAAGATGAGATCAGTTTTGACCAGAAGAAACATCATGCAAATTCTACCTCAGAAAATATCCCTCAAAGGGACAGCTTTCTCTGGAACTTCAGGAGTACAATTTAGCCCCAAAATTTGTGCTTACACCTTCTACCTGATTCTTTGTAGAAACTTTTAAAGCTGAAGGTCCTGTCTCAGCCTTTCATTGGGCAATGGTGCCAAGAGACAAAGGTGAAGGACATGAAATCCTCAGCAGGCCAGGGCTGGTGATGCACAGGTGGTTCCTGGCGATGAGCAAACTAGAGTTTATCCCATGCAACAACCAAAGGATTTATGGCCAGACGACCACCAGGACGGATGCTCAGCAAACTGCCCTGATTGAAGGACAAATGTGGCTTTGAGGGCACAAGGAGGATAATGGACCACACCTTGGGAAATCAATTTGTATTATTCCTGTGAGGAAAAAAGAGCATTTTGCTGCAGCAAATCTGGAATGATAATAAGGGTTTAAAAAGGCTCTGGAAGAGGTAAAATACTGCCTTGATTTTGAATAATGGGAGAATATGATTTTTAATTGGCCTGGTCTTCAAAATTTGCTTACAGTCATTGTTGGCTAAATACTTTTTTCCTAGCTTTGTTAGGCAGGATTCTCAGTGTCCTATGATCTGTGGCTGATGAAGGTAGTTAGGAGAAAATGTTAAAATGGCAATTTGTGTCTGAACAAAAATTGCTACAAAAATTAACAAAACACTAAAATACTATGCAGTAGGATCTTTGAAAAGTTCCCACATTAAACTGAGGCTATTACCTATACTGCAACTTGAACTTTGAAGAGTTTTGTACCTTGTAAAGTCTTAAGGGTATAACACTGTAGCAACAAACATACCTCATATTTTTAAAACAAATATGCAAAATGAAACTACAGATAAAGCAAAAATAACCAAGCAAAATCAACAGGCAAATTCTTTGAAGCTTATATTCTACATCAATTTAAATATCAAGTATTGAATGTGGCTGGGTTTTACACAGTACATAGAGAGCCAATAAAACTCCTTTTTCTTTTCTTAGTACTGGACACAATCCCTAGAAAACCCCCAAAAGCTAATGAAAAAACAAAACCACACTGCAGACCTGTGTGCTCTTTGCTCCTCTGAAACAAAACAAATTCTCTGTTCTGTTGGGGTTAAGGGTTGGTGGTCTCATTTGAGTCCACAGTGAAGAGTGAGCAGCACAACGTGGCTGGTGAGGCTTTTGGCACAATTCAGCATGATTGGCAGCATTTGCTCAGGAGAGGCCCCGGGCTGGATGATGAAGGAACTTCCATTATAGAGTACAGACAAGGTCAGCTGCATGCAGAGAACAGCAACAAGAAGTCCTGGTCCCCAAAGCCTTTGTCCTGCTCAACGTATGCTTTTGTATTTTGCTGATATGCTTTAACCAAAGAAATGTTTTTCAGCTGTTAACTGCTATGTGCACGGAGGTTATCAAAACTGTGGAAAAAATTACATCCCATGTACAAGTTAAAAAACAACTGTGCTTATCTACTGCATCTAAAATAATCTAAGGCTGTCATAGATGTTTTTGCAATACTCTAGATAGAGTGATTGATTTTAGAGAAGTTGTTTGGACTGTGTCTCTCAGGAAAGCTGTCCATAGAGCAGTAACTAAGAATAACAGTTGTATTTTAAGAGTTATGCCCAGGTTTGAGAGGCCCACCTGCAGAGAAGCTCAAAATCTGTGAGCTTGCCTAGAGAAATGGAATTGCTTAGAGCTGGAATGGAGTGCTTGACAGTGCTGTCTGAGTTGACTTTTTCCAGTGAAAATCAGAGTTGCAGTAAAACAAGCCCAAAAATCCAGTGTGAAGTCAGAGTTTGTGGGAACATTTATGGGACCAACTTAAGTACTGAGAAAGACACTCATGCTACAGCCTGAATTTTATTACCCAATCATTCATTTGACAAAGACATTTAATAAATTGAAATTCAGCTTATCCTAGTGGACAGATAACAGTTCTCACTCCTTGCTATAATCTTAGTGCTTTGGTACCTTTGCTTCCTATGAGTCTATCCAGGAGCAAAACCTCTGCTAAGACAAAGTAGCCATGAAAAGCCTGCAGAAAAGCTCATGGAAGTCAGCTTTTCTAACATGCCCCTTAACAGAGTTCTCTTCAGTTTTTTTTGTTAACAGCATTTAATGGTTTTCTTCCCCTACCTGGAGAAACAAAGGCCCAGTTGCCTGGAACTTTGAGTTATTAATTACAGTCCATTTTCTTCTCAGCCAAGGTCTGTTCCCAAGGTCACCAGGGAACATTGACAATATTCCACACTGTGTATTTAGCAGTCCACCTAATCCCTTTCTTTCCTTCCCTCTGTATGTACAGCCATCTCTCATTTGCATGCTGTCAGACAGTGCAGCTTGCAGGGGTGAAAGCAAAATGTACAGTAGACAATGTACCAAATTTCTTTCAAATCATAGGCAACAAAAACCCCCTAGCTCCCAAATGACATTCTTATGTTAAGAAAGAATTCACCTTGCTGGAGCCTCATGATGCTGCTGACAGATTATCCCCATTATATACATCTATTTACTTTGCTAATCAATTAAAACACTGAAGTTAACATATGCCATATTAAGTGGTACATATGCTATGAAACAGTTTGTTAAAAAAAAAAAAAAAGAAAAGCAGAAATTCTTTTGTGAACTTCTGTTCCCATCTGATGTTTTAAAACAGTCTTGAAAAATTATCATTTTCTAGCCTAAACACAAAAGCATTTCTCCCACCCTCTGCTGTGGCAGCTGAAGTTAATGAAGGAGACCTTAGGGGAGAAAAGCAGCAGATGAAAAAAATCCCCTCTTTGACATGACACTGGCCATCAAATCTTGTGGAAAGGTCTTAAAATCATTTAGGGTTAAGCAAAGACAAATTGTCTCAAATTAAACATCTTGTCTTTAGGCTGTGACAATCTCCTGATGACAGAACTCACTTGTGAAGTTCTGTGTGACACCATTCCCAGTAAGACTGGCACCTAAGGAGAGGGCCATCCCTAGGCTGTGGTGCCTGGCACATAATGCCCCCTTTGGAGGGGCTTGATTGCTGAGGTTTTTTGTGAAACACAGATGGAAACAAGGGAAAGGGGCAGGGGGGAAAGCAGAGTTCCCCTGCTCAAAAAGAAGTGGTGAAAAGGAAAAATAAGACAGTGAGTGTTGGTGAGACTCAGATTTCCAGGCCTTCCCAGATTTGACTGACAAGCAAACTGAGTGTGAATGCACACTAACACTTGCCCATCAGCCCTGAGCATCCAGAGCACGGGTGAACACTTTCTCAAGTCTGCCTTTCTTAAGTCTCCTTCCTACCTCATTTAAAACACCCATAAACCAATCCCACTGTTTCTCTGGCTGGGTTCTTTGTGATTACCTATTTAGTAAACAGCTACACACAGGCCTTGAACTAGATCAGGGATATCAGAACCTAAAAAATTAAAAGAGCATTTTTTAAGAGTAAATGTTCTAGTGCAGTTAAACAGCACTCCTGAAGCGCCCCAGGCTTCACACATCATTCTGATGAGGACATGTCACATTCTGATACTGACATGTCAGGCTTAGGAGGTTTAGACAGGTACAGTTAAATCACATTGCAGCATTGAACTTCCACTTCTAAAATTTTTATCTTGCTTGTACAGTGAGTCAGGTTGGCTGGCTTTGCAAATTCAACTGGCCACAAAAATAAAAAAGGGGGAGAGTGTCTTACCAGGCAAAAAAAAAACCCAAAAAACAAACAGGGTGGGGCAGTGGAGAAGACCTATATTGCTTTATACTCCCTCTGTAGACTTGTGTATTACTGTGTGAAGAAAGAGGGGGGCAGCAGAAGTAGAATTAACTGCTCTGAGGATCAGCTGCTCATCCCTTGCCAACACACCCATTTCAATTTGGAGTTCCAGGCTGTCACAGACCACTAGGCTCACAGACTGTTCCTTTCATTGGTGGAGACAGTTCCCATGGCTGGATAAATCCAACTTCAAACCACCTATGCAGCCATGCTGACCAGATCAAATTTGAAGTCTTAGTGCACAGCAGGCACCAGCAGACTCAATTAAGGTGAGCTGCTAAGCTAAATTTGCCCTGCCACCCCCCGGCAGCAAAAAGTTCTCCCTCTCACAAATTTCCCCTGTCAAAAAGCAACACAAAAAGCCTTTCAAAGGCTCCTGGATGCCAGGCAGGGGTAATCAGTGAGGAGAACTGCAGGGATTCATGCAGTCCTATTAGCTTCAGCTGCAAACCAAGACACCCAAAGATAAAATCAGTTATTCTGCTATGAGATGTAGAAGAAGGTGTGTAACACCTCTTCTTCCTCGCATTCCACCTCTAAATACCACTGGAAAGAAGAGCAAGACAAGACATTGAGACAAGCATGCAGATGTGAGCTGAGGATGCATTTGGAGTGTGGTAGCAAGAACCACACGCTGTCCAAATCCTGCTCCGTAGCATTTAATCTTGTGCTGATGAATTCTGCTGCATCCAGCAGCAGCCAGTTAAAAACAGAACTGGATGCTCTGGCCAAGACTGATGTCAGATATTCCTGTATCTTTGTTTCCCATCTCCAGTGGACACCCTCTATTACAAAATCTGCTGGAAATATTTCCTGGCAACATCAGAATCTCTAGTTAATGGGAAACAAGATATAGTTTGCTGTGCTAGAAGGAAGTGTTAGCAGTACTAGACCTCTTTCAAGAACTTTTAAACTAAGCTAAGAATACAAAAAGACCTGAGGAACCTCCAAGTGAATTAAAACAATGCAGTTTGTGGAATAAAGCTTGCTTGAGACAGTTGAACTTTCAATCTGAAACATGATGTATTGCTAATTCTTCAAATAAAGTCTTGGACAATAACACCCAGGTGTTTTTCAAACTGTGGGAATATTTGATCAGCTTAGCAGCAGAAACATGTAAAGCTGTTTTCTAAATCACAGGAACTTTTAGCATCAGCATAAATGAGAACAGAATATAGACATGAATGAGTTGTGAAAGGTGCTCTAGAGGGTGGGAGCATTCCAACCACAATGTCCAGCTGATTCCTGTCATACAAAACCTCCCCATCCAGGATCTCTTTAGGCTGTTATCAGTAGGAGTTGAGTCACTTTTTGACTGAGGTTCTCTCTGGAAAAATTTTTCTCAATTTGGTCTTCAAAAGTTCCTCTGAACATGCATTCTTTAATCTCTACTTTTTTTTTTCCCCCCCTCTAGCTCTGTATCACTTTTCCGGCTCTCCTCCTTCCTAGAACCAACAGTTTGCCAAAGGTAACGATGGGCAAGACTTCCCTTGACACAATTGCTTATCAGAGTCAATTAAATAACTTTAATGCAGAATTCCTTTTCCAAATAAAGCATCTTTGTGAAAGGGAAGTTGAAAGAAAAAAAGTAAAACAGACAAAAATCACACTGTGGATTTAAACAAGTTTCATGAAAGGTAAGCAGAAAAAAGCCATTTTAGATCCTTTGGTCATAGTACTAAAAGTAAGTTGTTTACAAGAAGTTTAGCAGAATATGAAGTATTTCAGTTTGCTGAACCTGAGCCTTATTCCTTAATATTAATTTAGTTCATACTTCTCTTTTCACCAGTGGTTCCAAAAGTAAGATATTGGTTAGCTCCACATAAAATGAAAATATACAAAATTTGTTCTGATAAAGAAATTTGTTTGCTTTTTGTTTAGTTAGTTTTGGTTGGTTGGATTTTTCTGAAGTCTTGTTCTCTAATTCAGGTCTGGACAGAAGGAGACACAACTTCTGCATTCCTTTAGGGCTGAAATGAAATCTTGGAAGACCAGAAGTCCTAGGGGCAAAGTCTTAGACCATTCAATTGGACTGTTTTCCATTAATTTCCATTAATTTTCCATTAAAAACTTTCTCCCTTTAAACCAAAATTTAAAATCAGTACACTTCAGGAACATGACTCCTTCAAGGTGACAGGGTCTGTGGCTTAGTACTTCAACAACTGTAATTTCTGTAAGGTTTACAGCTTTTTCCAAAAGGCCATCTCACTGAAACTAAGCACCTCGTTAAACCACAATGGAAAGTAACAAAGTTCCTGGTCTGATAACATCACCTTTTTTTCTTCCTTCCTAAAGTTTCAGTCAAAACATATTTCAGTCCCAGCACCCAATTTCCTTAAAGAATTAAAGACGGCAATTTTGTGGTTCAAGTCTCAACCTCTGGTTGTTTGATGGCAATCAGAGGTCAATTCATTTTAAACTGCTTGATCATGTCATTTTACTTGGCCATTTTTGCCTTAATTGCAGATCACATTGGCTGTACCACAGTATTCTATAAATACTTGAACAATCTGTTCAATAGAGTGATAAAGCTAAGCAATTTAAAAAATAAGTTGAGCTGTGTCACCTTCTTGTCAACTAAGCTACTAATTTAACTATATGTAGAACTTATATAATGAACTGCTATGCTGAGCACTGGGTAGAATTTCTAGTTATTGGCTTTCAGTGCTCATTAAGGTGAGAGATGACAGGACTGGCCACGTGTTCCTATACAGCTGGATATCACTGAGCTGATATAACTAACCTGGCTGGAGCAGAATTTAAAACACTTATCAGCATTTAAGGAATGGAGTATTTCAGCAGTAGGCTAGTCCTGCTTGCCCAAGCCCTCATATTTTACTGCTCCTATTGTGGATGATAGTAGAGTTTGAATTATCACAAACATTTTTATATACAATTGCTGAAATTGTTTCCCATGCTCCAGCTCTGTCCAGGCCATGATCTCCTTAAATCTCCTTGCTGATCTCATCTCAAACTTACCCTTACATTCCAGGTTCTGGTGGCCACTTCTACATCTTACACCACATCCTCATTACAAAGGTTATTTTGGAAGGACCTAAACTGTCTTCAGCTGCCCTTCCCCATCTCAGTTAGGAGCTGCTAGGGGAAAGGTTTCTCTTCAAACCTGAGTTCCCATTGGTGGTGCAAATGGACCACAGGGAAGCACATGGCATCTCTGAATCCAGGAGCCCTGGGAGACAGTTTATAACAGTTAGCAGGTGGTTGAAAAATCACTTGGATAGCAATTCTGCTTTGAAAACATCTTTCCTGATCCCTTCCTGGAAATACTGCTGTAGCAGGTATCTCCTGAATAAACAACCCTCATCACCTTGGAAAAATGGTGATTTAGACATCACAGAGACAATATCACATCATTATGAAACACACATGCATAGAGAAAAGTACAATGTCAACCATATGTACAGTAGCACTCACTGGACAGGTCATGGAAAACCATAATTTTACAATTCAAAGTGAACAAATAGTTCCAGAATACTGTTTCCAGTAGATTTGTGTCTTGGAGTCTTAAATATGAAATCTATGGAGACACAAGGCCCACCCAAGGCTTTTCCTCTGCTGGGATATTTAGCAGGACTCCCATGCAAATGCTCTGCTCTATAATAAATTATGAATACCACCTAAGATTTTTCCCTCGGGTGAGGACTATTAGACTCTACCTGTCTGATTACCTGGAGCTCATGGGAAATGAATACCCTGAAGTCAGTACCCATCTATTGGCTTTTGAACCCCAGTGTCACAGGGATTTAAGCAGGGAAGGCCTCACAGAGCCAAACAGGCCATGTGTCTATGAGGGGTTTTTTCCTGGAAGAAACTAGGCTAAAAGCTGATCAGTTTTAGTTTAACTTGATTATACTACAAAAGAAAAATCTTAATATACAAATGTTTTACTTGACAGCAGTCACTGTTCCCTTCTGGAGAGCTGTCCTTGATGAATTCTGTTTGCTCAGGGAAATGACATGGCTTAAGTTGTGATGTATACTTAATTTTTAAGGCATTTTAATGCTAAGAGAATGCCTGTAAGTGTTAAAAGGTACTTCTGAAGTGGATTTCAAGTCATTATATCAGGACTGATGAGCCATTTATTTGCTGAGCACAGAACAGATCTTCTCAAAGCAATTTGCAGGCCACACCAACACATCTCTAGTGGTAACCCATACTAACATGACAGGAGGAATATGACAACACAGGACACAAGAAACAAAGCCAAGGATTGTTGCAAGCCCAAAAGCTTCAAGTTACCTAGCACAATGCTATTAACAAACAAACAAGAAAAAAGATATATGAAATAATCTTCTCAGGCCTTATTCCCATGGATTTTCCTCTAAAAGGAGTCCCCATCACTTGGCACACTAAACATCACCTTGCAACCAAGATTTTACAGTACAGGAGCCACAGCGTGCAGAAAGTCTGCAGGAGCCAAAGTATGCAGGTTTATAACCTCTACTGAAATCTATTAAATCAGTGAAAATTATGACCCAGGATACATGTAGGAGTCTAAGCCTTTCTGCCTTCTGCTTCTTCAGTAATACAGGTCAAAATCATTTTTGTGTAGGAATGAACACATTTCGGATTGAACAATCTTCTTAGCACACTTTGAAAATCTTGAAAAAAATCCACATGAAAGTAGACATAAGAGAAGAAGCTGTTGGTTTGAGTTTAAACTCTAAAAATGCAGACTTCTACCTGAAACACAGTAGTGAATTTTTCTATCAAAGGCAACCAGGAACTCCCCTTCAGTTTCCACCTTCCATTTTAAAAGACTATTTTGCCTTGAGTTTAGAAACATTCTTACAAATCCTTTCTTTCCATTCCGTTTTCAAAGTATGAAATGGAGAAATTGCTGGAGCTAAGGAAGTTCTTCCACTGTTCATTTAGTGCAGGAGCAAAGAACTGGTTGCAGCTTACACTTAACTCCCTCCCTCCTACAAATGGTTTCCTTCCTGCTCTCGACCATCTACTGGATTTTCACAGAATTTACTGCTGGAAAATGAACATTTTAAAAGGCCAAATCACCCCACAGCCAATGGAGGCGTAACACACACATGTCCTGCAGGGGAACAAAGCCTGTATTTGATAGGACTTTCTCACACATCCTCCACCTCTGTGTGCCCAACAGTAGAGGAGTTTCCTCCAGCATGGGGAGGTAGACACAGCCAAGAGAGCATGAGCTTGCATTCACAATCTGGCCTGGGTTCCCTGGCTCAGTGCAGAGCTGCAACAGCCCACCCTTTCCAAGACAAGAACCTTCTCCTGCTGCCAGTAACTTAAAAAGTCATGTCATTCAAATAGTTTAAATCTGTCCTGAGAAATCAGAGTCAAATCACATGCCTGATGGGAGCTGTTTAGGCTGCACAAAACAGAATTTTTTCATTCCCTCCTTCTCAAACAACAACAACAAATAAAATTTCCCAAAAAATTACACTTAGGACTATTGAGAGGTTGTGATTTATTTAATGAAAGTTAAGCACAAGATAGGAAATACTAAAATTAGGTAGTCCATATGACTTCAAATCTGCTTTAAGTGTAACATAAACTGTCTTTGATTATATTACTACTGTTCTCCACACCAGCCCTGCATCATGCAGTATATGGGAGGCACCACAACTCAGGGAAAGAGGAGTTATTCCAAGAATACCTTTTCAGCTCTCCATTTCACTTTCTGCCTCTGATGCATTTGCTCCAAGAAATGCTAAATTGCTTTGACATCCATTGCCAGAGTATCTGCATGCCTCAAAGTTACTAATGGTGTTTCTCCACAGGGAAATGGACAATATTATTTATCCCATTTTGCAAAGCAGTAAAGTCCCTGAGTAAGTCTGGGGCATAAGTTAAAGCCTCTTGTCTCATGCTGCAGCTTCCAGATCTGCATATGTAATCACTGCCTGATCGACCTGATCCACCACTGTAAGAGCTTGGGAATTCTGCTATTCAGACCCTGTACGTTCCCCTAGGAAAAAAAGAAGTATTACATGATCAGACAACTAAAAAAAAAAATCACATATATGCCAGGCAATACTAACAAAGTACAGTTTGAATGAGTAGCTTAAACTTCCAGCATTTTCTAAAAGTCAAGTGTTTACATGTGAGTCTGCAATGGTCTTAGAGGAGCCTGCTATGTGCTCAAAATCTTACAGATTCTTTAGTTAAAGCAATTGTAAATGTAAGTTGGCTTTAGGAAAGCAGCATGAAATAACAATCTTATTGTTTTATATTTTCTTCTGACTTTCTGTATCTCTTTTTTCAAAATGGCAATCCATCCCACAGAAGATACTTTCTTTCTACCTTAGATCCTTTTCTCATAACTGAAATTTCTATTACAGCATCAACTTTGAATTTGCAAAGGAAGGAACAGGATGTGAAAGTTGCAATAAGAGAAGCAATTTACATGCAACGAATATTAGCTTTTCTACACTGTGGCAGTGAGTGTGATAAGGAGTAGGCACCCATGTACTGTATGCACAGAATGAAACCTTTGCTTAGCAAACAGAAACTGAAATGTTTGCCCAAAGGATCAAAGATTCACACTGCAAAAGACTAATATTAGAGGGCAAGATAACCAATTAGTGTTTCCAGACCAGGTGCAGGACTGAGTATTATATTTAACTCAGCTACAAATTTCATCCTTTGCCCTCTATAAACTCCCACGGCAACACAGACTGTGAATATGGGAGAAGTGAGCAATTTCTAACAAGATCTATCTATGGAACCACAGGCAAATTCAGATACAATTCATCATTGAAGAATTTGCCATTAATATAGGAACCATGTTTCTATTCTAATGTCTTATCACTTTTCAGTATGCCTAATGCAGCTAAGAGAAAGCCAAACTGTGAATCCTTAACAGTGAATTCTGATTGCTCAGCCTCAGATACCCTTTGAAGAATAAAGTACTAATCAAAGTCAGGTTTGGCTTTGCAACTTGATCCTGTACATAGAACTGGAAGGTAAGGTACCATAATGTCTTAAAATACCACCACAGATTGTTTCTATCCCTTCCAGGATTTCCAGGCTCATCCTATCATCTATGCTTGCTAAATACATTCACTGAATGGTTATGTAATAAGTATGGTAACATCTGGAAGCCTACAACATTCAGCACTGTTTAGTTAACATTTAAAAGTGTGGGCTGTGTAGAATTCAGGTGGGAGAGCACTGATCCATCACCAAGGATATCAGTAATAAGGAAATGGAGAGGGCTGTGTGGACACTGACAACTTTCCAGCATATCATTATTGTCATCATTATAAATTATAACTGTTACTTCCTACTTAATTTCCACTCTTCAGAATATATCCATCCCCTTCTGTTGGCTTCAGATTCCTCTTTTCTTTTTCCCACTTTTCTCCTTTCCAGAAAAGGAAAGGTGCACAGTTGGCCTAACATGCAGATGCCGTCCCCTCTCTAATAATGCCCCTTACATTAGAGCCAAGCAGCCAAGTTTTTCTAAAGCACTAAAGTAATTCCACAATACCCTCACTGCTGTGGAAACTGCTGAGCAAAACCCTCACACAATGGGTCTCCCTGGCATTCTTTAACCCTGTTGGTGATGATAAAGTCTCATAAATCTAGGTAAATCTTTAATTATACCTTAGGAGCACTCTGATATTATAACTATGAAGTAGTAATAAAGAATATGCTGACAATTACCTTGAGTAAGTATACACTTTATTGAAGAGGGGGAATTGCTTCTAGGGTTAATCTAGAGTAGCATCATGGGTTCTTGCTGCTATTTTGGGTTTGCCTTTGCTAAGCCAATTTTTATGGGTTAGCATATATGCATAGAGCACACAACACCTGCAGTTCTCCTTATTTTTGGCATGTATTTATCTTCTCTAGCTTTTTGCTTTTCTCTGGAACATTTAGAGTTCTTGGTATTGGAGAGCCATTTTGGATCTGGTAAAAATAAATACCTAACTACATTTTTTTGCTGTGTATGGCTCTTTCCCATGGCAGTTCTTTTTCACTCCAACTCTGGTTAAAAATTAGCAAAGGTAGACCTCTTACTGTGGCTTTGGGGCTCTGGTGATATTGGCAGAAAATCAGAACACGTCTGACTGTAGGATATATCTTTGCTTTTAAATGTCAGTGCTACATTTGCATGTATTTTCTACTAGTTTATGCAAGTTATTTATATCTTAAAGCAAAGCGTACATTTTAACTTGTGTGAATAATGCTGAAAGAATAGCACGTTCTTTTACTTTGCTAATTAAATCATCTTGAAAAATGGTCTAGGTGGTAAGTGACAGGATTAACAAGGGCACTTTGCAGGATTTTGATGTTTTCTTGATTAGATCAGGAGTATTTTATATAGAAGCGGTATTTGATGAAGTGGTTTTAGCAATGTGAATGAATGCACGGCCCCAGTTTATCTCAGTATCTTCATAAAGAAGCCATCTTAGCTGTCAAGGAAGCCCAGCCAAGAGTGAAAATGACCTTAGCTCACAGCTAAGCAAAAGGTCAGCTGAAAAGAATAGTGAGAAACATTATTCTTAGTTCTGATCCTTTGGGCTAGCCACTATTATTCCCAACAAATATGAGGCATTACACTGAACTTTAGTAGGTCAATATTACAGAAATATTTGGTCTATACCCCACAAAATTATTTTCATTTTTATTTTGTTTCTGCAAGAAATAATGACATTTCTACTTAAAAAAAGAGAGCTTGCTGAAAAGATTATGTAAAAGGGGACTGTATTTAAATAGTTGCATGGCAAGGCAACTTTTTTGAAATAGGAAGAGAGATGGTCCAAATACTTCTATTGGCAACAGCCACAAAACTCTTAGCCTCTTCCAAATGTGATTCCTAAACCTTTCTATTTTTAAGCTGGGAGAAATAATAAAACTGTCAAAATGTTTACATATAGTGCCTACCACCTGAGGTCTCAGACTGCTCTGTCAATATCCTATTAATTGCATTATAAATTTTATAGAGCTGGAAAGTATAAAAATTCCCATTTTACAGATGGGGAAATGGGAATATTAAGAATTCATGTACTCAGTCACACAGGAACTAGCAAGAAAGAGGGCTAGAATGAAGATCTCCAATTGCCCAACAGCAGAGCTCATTAGACAGAAGTCGAGCAAAGAAAAATATTGCATTTGTCTCTGTGATTTCAGTCTTCTAGATATGAAATAGTTTGGTACTAACACAATAGCAACACATTTCCATGGATTGCTCCAGGAGGACAGCAATTTGGAGCAAGTTACAGTAACTCTCTGGCCAAAAGCAACACAAATAGACTTTTACAAAAATAAATTGCAAAATAACAAATGGTAAAATTTTTTTTCATTGAAATATTAAAAAGGAAAGCAAATAAAAGCCAGGGAGGATTATCAAAGAGCTACCCTATCTTCATAAAAATTCAGTGTTGGTAAATGCAATAGCCTGGATTTAGTTTGCATATGTTATATTAATCCCGGTCATACTTAAAATGGAATAGGAGAGTATAAAGAGATCACACCCAAAGCACTCTCCTGGAGATTTTTAAAATGACAAAATCCAAAATCACTCACTGAGAAGGAACTGGGAAAGGTGATATCCTCTGATTCTAACCTGTGTGACAGATGTCATTCAGGACTTGAATTTGATTTGGTTTTATTTGCAAAACTACATGTATCATGTACGTTTTATCAGGATTTGTCCCATACTCTGGTCAGGTTTGTTCCCATTCACAATCTCACCACAGCCACCTCTTAGTCTGTGCATATGCCTGACAGAGAAATTGATTCCAGTTACGCAAATAAACATCAGTCACTAAACCCCAAATATATTGCAGTATCTAAATCTCAAATTACCTTGCAAAAATTCACAAAATGAAGCTCATAAACCCCTCCAGAAACTACTTTCTTCATAAGTGTCTTCAAATACTTTTTTTTTTTTTTTCCATATGGCTTCCACACGGTTTCCACACAGAAAGAGAGCAGTTTCTCTGGGAAAACATTCCTTTGGCTAAACATAAAATCAGAATTTTGTGTCTTCAAAAGAAATTGCAGAAAAATTAAACACCCCAAAAGGTAAATCTCAAATGGAAAAACAAAACAAAACAACAAAAGTTTCCTTCCATTGAAAAAATAATTTCTCCTTAAATTAAACCAAACTCCACAGATCATTTACCTAAATAAATGGACACAGTATCAGTAGCCAATATCCTGTCAGCTAAAGTTCTTTTTCAAGTTATTTCCTCACTTCCTGTGTGATTTCACTTTGTTTTTACTCCCTTCCTAACTATAGTTCTGGGAATAGTTTATTGATTATGACTCATTGCTTGAAATTACACAGATTTAGAAAACTACCACTTTATCCACTTCTGACAAGTGAATTCAAGCTGTATTAGAGTTCAAGAAAGCTTGAGGAACCTTGTATGTCAAACTTTGGACAGAGAGGCTGGTTCCTGAAGCCTAACTGCCCATAAGTTAGTGAAAAAAATTCAGAGTCCATTAGACCAGGAAGAACTTTTTGCTGCTACTTTTTGTCTCACTTTATTTTTTCAACAGTATTTGAACTCACACTATCAGGCAGGTTCTTCAATCCTACTTTTTTAAAAATATATTTACTAATATATCTTTTTTTCCCAGGGCAGTTTTGAACAATTTACATCCAGCTCCATGTCGGCTGAATCTCAGTTTAGCATAAACAGTTCTTGTGTAATCTAGGCTTTGGAAAGTTATTTCCTAACCTGAGTAGGAATAAATGAATGTCTAAAATTTAGCATAATTCTATTAGTCTGAAATTTCAACCCAGCTAATAAGGCCCAGCTACAGCCCCTACTCTGCACAGTTTCTTCTTGCCCACCCCCACCCCCCCAAAAAAAAAAAATTGATTTGGGGTAGGGCAAAACTCCTTTGTAAGGTTTAGTGGGTTTGGTTTGGCTTTTCCTCTTCCCTCTGTTACTACAGACTGCTCACATCTGATGTGAGGATAAAGGTATTAAAGCTGGTATTATTGTAGGTATTAAATTCTCACAAAAGTTTGATTGATGCCTCCTGCTCACATTCCCAGGGTTACTGCAAATCCCAGGTCTTGTACCAGGAAATGATTCCCCTGTGTGAAATAGCATGGAACTTGGGGCTAGCAGAAGTTAGTCTCTTCTGTACTGTGAGGATTGACTTACTTCATAAGATTGTTTGCTTTTTTATCTGCAAATGCTTCAGAAGTTCTTCCTTGTAACATTTCCATATATCAAAACTGTCGCACTATTCTGATAGTAAAGGCTTTATGATTATTTTAGAGGTATATTTACAAAATTGATATGTATTTATTTTTCAGCAAGTATATTGTGGTTTTGGGAGTGAGGAGGTCCATGGAGAGGATGTTGCTTAGTCCCTCCCACTTCAACATTTCCACGGGCAGATCTGGAGATTCCCACTAGCAGATCATCTGCCCCATCTCACACTCAAAGCCATCAGCACAAAGTGCCTATGGGCACCAGGAATCACCCACCATGCACAGATCCCCAACTAAAAATGCAGAAAGCCTTCTCCAGTGTGCCAGCACAATAAATAGCTTATCCTCCAAGTTAACCAGCAATTACAGTTGCAGTAGATAAAAGACAAGCACACTGGTGTAACAAAGCAAGCACAGTTCTTCCTTGAACTCTTATATTTTAGCAAGCTCAATACCTAAAGTTAGCCCGTGTTTGCTGTTTGGAAGTGAAGCCCGTGTTCTTCTAATTCTGAGTCACATATTGACAGCTTGTCACCTTTCTACTGCTTTCCAATCCACCAGACCAGATCTTTCAGAGAGAGCATTGTGTGTGTGTGTGTGAAGCACACATTCCTGGAGCTCCAAATAGATCTGGTGATCCAAAAGCACAGGTATTGCAGATTTTGGAAAGTTGAAAGATGTCTATTTTTTTGCCCTGAGCTCTCAGATTTGTTCAGTGTCTGTGATTTAAATGCAAGATCAAGATAAATGCATGGGAAAAAAATATTAATGCAGTGTTTAAAAAAGATTTTATCTATTACATTGAAAGTTAAAATTGAAAGTTAAATTAAAAGCAACAATGCCAATGATAAAAAAATATGTTGATAGAAATGTTAAATAGGACAATTTTACTGTAGGCAAGTGGTTTCCAACTTCAATTGAATTCCTAATTAAAGCCATGACTGCTATTTATTGTGCAATATGCTTATTTGGTGCTGCAGCATCTGCTGCTTGAAAGCGGCATTCACCCTCCTCTCCTGGGTTAATTTAAGTTCACCCGCCTCCCCTCAGTTCAGCACTTGCACTGGAGTCTCACAGAATGGGAATTCAGCACATTGCAGAGATTTAGTACCTATTCTAAAGCCCAAATCTTCTTTACCAAACACGTTCTGAAGAGTAAAGGAGCTTGTTTAGAAGTGGCAGGGCTGCTCTCAGAACACCGAGGTGTCCCCGTGCGCTGTTTGTGCCTGCCGGTGTCCGCAGTGGGAACTCCCAGCTAGGAGAATGGGATGATTGAGGGGAGAAACGTCCCAGTGCAGCCCACAGCTCTCATCCCACAAACGCAGCCATCCTGAAAATAAAAGGCAGGGCAAAGTGCTTCCTTTCTGCCCCTGTTTCCTTCTTCAGCAGCCTCAGGCACAGTGATTTATCACCAGCGTGGCTTCTCTCCTGAGGATCCTTTTGGAGCAGTACCACAGGATCCAAGCAAAGCCAAAGGCTGCTAGGCTGGTGCTCCACAGACACAGGGCAGCATCTTCTCTTTTCTCTGCACTTCTTTTGGAATTTAAATGAACAGACAGAAACAATTGCGGGGTAAAGCTGGGGTCAGCACGGGAGACGTCTTTGCCCACAGCCCCATATGGAGGGAGGAGGAGGAGGCCACGCAGGGGACAGCGCTGTGCACAGCGATTCCTCCAGGCCAGCACGGCCTCCTGGCCCTCACCACACACAGCAGCTGCTGGACACAGCCTGGCACACACTGCAGGGCCTGTGGGCAGCAGTGCCATGCCAGAGCAGCGTCCCCATGGCTGAGCACAGACACCCCGGCTCCTCCAAGACCTGAGGCTCTGTGAAAGAGAGGGAGAAGATCAACCTTTACACCCCCGTGAGCAAATACTTCTTTTCTACTGTGCAGGGAAGAGTGCGAACATTTGGGCTAAAAACCCAGGAGTTTTGCACTGTCCTCAGAAAGTTACAGTGAGTAGTGCCAAGCCTACAAGCCAGTGTGGGAAAAGGTGGAGGACAAAGAGACAAGATTTTAGTCCCCCATGAAGAAGCTGCATAGACAACTGGCAAGATCCACTTCACTCACTTCAGGTGGAAGAATCAAGAAACAGCACCAAAAAAACCAGAATTTTTGCTGAAAATATGCCTATATATTTTCCAGACAAGCATCTAAAGCAAAGGGGTGCCCTCTGAACCAATTCCCACATGCTTAAACATGCCAAGGTTTTGGTTATGCAGAAGAGAGTGTCAGCACTGAACTGTCAGCTGGTCAGGGCCATCAGAGAGCCAGGGTTGGAGGGGACTCCAGACAGTGCCAATCCTCTTCTTCCTCTCTCAGTCCTGATCTTTCTCCAGGTGTCTGCCCAGCACAGAGCTGAGGCTGCAGCCTTTGCTCCCCACACAGCAATGCACCCCAGTTACCCATGGCAGGCAGGGACAGAGGAAACGCTGGATCAAGACTCCTCCTGTACAGCCAGCATTCTGCATCTCTCTCTGGATGCTAATTCTGGTAGTGGATTTTTCATTTATTTCTTGTTCCAGGTCTTATGTAAAGCATCTTGTTTGTTCATGTGACAGCCTGAAGGTCCATTTGGCTGCTCTGCCCAGTGCTGCCTGTACTGGGGCCAGCCAGCAAACAGATCAAAAACTGAAAACCTTTGCACGAAGAGGCTGCTATTGCCAAGGACTATAGAATACGACTGAAACATTAAGGAATTTTTGGTGACTGTTTGGGGGAGGGAGAGAATTCTACGCTAAAACGTAAGAATTCTCTTCCAGCATAGTTTAAATTGCTTCACGATACTGATTAAAATAACAGAACATTATAGCTTGCTTAACTAAACATTATATTTCTGAATCCATTTTCAATTGTTTTCCTTCAATTTAAACATTTTGAGTAATTTTACTGCTATTCATACCTGCTTGATTTTTTTATTAGAAATTAAAATGCATATTTTTTTATCTAGGTTACAGAGTGCTAGTACATTTAACTCTTTCAGATCTGCAGACTGAGAACAGGAGAATATCAATGGCAAAAACACTGTCTGTCTATTTGATTAAAATATTTCTATTAAAAGACAGTTTTTTCAGGGAAGGAAGGGAAGGAGAATAAAGTAAAACAAAGGGTATAAGTTGCAGCATCTAGACTAACATTTGATTTTCTTCATACAATATCCCTTCACTGTATTTTGGGGGCTTCTGTCCCTATTCCAATCTTGGCATAAAAAATAAAAGCCCCAGCAGTTTTAAGAAACAAAAATTTGAACAAATTGTGACTAGACATGAAGTGTCTTTTAGACTGTGAGTTGTAAATACATTTCTGGAGCAAGACAGAGACCTAGAGATCTTCTCATTGAGGAAATTCTCATCAGTGCTGAGAGACAGCCAGCCCAGGCTGGAGCCAAGTTGCACATCAGCTGAAATCACCTCTTTCTGCTTGACACCTCCCACATTTCCTTTTCCCCAGCCACCCTTCACCAGAAGGTTTCTCCCTGATGGCACAAGTCCACACCAGCACCACCCTTCATAAAGTGGGATTCCCCCCTGAGTACTTGGGCAGAGATGGTATAACTGGCCCCACCACATTCATACCTGAATATTTCTAATTTCCCTAAGTCAGCAGGGGACGTTCAGAGACCACTAAGTGCTGGTAACCACATCAAAACATTAATTAACACAACTATATTCCCACACAAATAAAACATTAATATGGTAATTTCTAGCCTATAACCAGCTGGTATCTTTTCCCCAGCTATATAGATAGTAGGATTAACAGAGCAAAGCAAGTATTATAACAAAGTCAAATTAATATCACCTTTTCCCAGTTTCATAATTCAGACTCAAACAATAAATTATAGAAGTCCTTTAGAAACCGTCCCTCATGAAATACTTCTCCTGAATCCATGTTCAGGGTGTAAATCCCTTTCCTCAGAGTTTTCCTGGTTTCTAGGTATTTCAAGGCTACTCAGTGACAGAATCTCAGCCTGGACACCTGTGATTGTCAAAAGGCCCAAGATAAAAACTAAAACAGGAGAGTTTTCTGCGAGAAAGGTGCTTGGTTCATACTTGGAAATTGTTTTTTAATTTTTTTTTTTAATCATCTCAGGCTCAAGTTACACTTGTCAAAAAACACACAAGTATATTTCTCTTCACTCTGCACTAATTTTGGCATTGCCTTCAATGATAAATGAATTTCATGAACGTTAACACATTATACATACATAATTTGAAAGAACTACAGGGAAAACAAGCAGCAAAAATATGAGCAATGTCAGTTAATGAAAAGCTCACATTTTCAAACTAGTGTTTGGCTAATTAAAATTGAATTAAGTGACTACAACATTAACTATATCAACTATTTAGCATAAAAAGTTGTTAAATATATCATATTGTATGTAGGAAGATCCTTGCAATCTTTAATTGTAAGAAATAGTCATGTACTATTTAATTGCACAACTTGGTAGGCTATAAAATTTGGTTAGATGAATTATATTTAGTAAAATATTTTAAAACATGTTGTTTTTAAGATTGTGGAATTTTATGGGTAGTGTAATATGACTGAAGCACATTCTTAATTACATAATTATTTACATTTACAAAGTCCAGTTAACAGCATAACTGGTCTTGTTTTTACAGTGTAAGGTAGAAAAAGACATCAAGTGCTTTGTATTCACTAACAATGAAATAATTTTTAATCCTCACTAGAATAATTTTTACACAAGTTTTGATCAAGTTGATCCAGTATCAGACCACAGAGAGTCCTCCTATTATTTATGGAACAGGTGTTCTGTTCCTCACAATCATAAATCCACAAACATAAACAAAAACCTTCAGCAGTACTTTAGGCTGATACTAATATTATCACAATTAACATGTTTTTAAAAAGACTAGAACAAAGCCCAATAAGCCTGAATTATTTTTTTTTTTAAATGCAAGTGTTATCATCAAACTTCTGACATGGGGAAATTAAAATCCTTCTGGTTTTTCTTCATGCATAAAGAGTTGTGCCATTCCTTCATCTACCACAATGATTATATTTTGCTTTAAAAATTAGAAGGGTTTCATATCCTATTCACCTTCCAGCATATACAGGCATCTATCAACTTTTCCAAGATGTCCATGCTACTCATTGCTATACAAAAACACTATCACCAGTCAGGGCAGGGATTAAAGAAGAGAACCACATAGGGAAGAAAAATAAAATCAGGTAATACTCAATGTTCATTAAAATAACCAACTTTAAAAGTGTTTTCCACACTACCTATAGTATGACTCACCAAGTCCAGGCTCCTGGTGTCACACATAGGAAGAAGCTCAGAGGCAGGGCAGCCCTAGGGAGCTCTGGCTGCTCTTGGGGTATCCCCAGGGCCCCCATCTCAGTGGCACTTGTTTGCCTGGTTTCACATAATAGCACCTGTCCTCCCTCATTATCAATCAGCAGTTTGGCTACCAACTTAGAGGGGAAGTAGCCTGGCTGATACAGGATGATAGAATAAGAAATGCGCTTCCCACAGCCAGGGCAATAAACACAATCTCTTAAATTAAATCTCTCTAAATTAGAAATTTCCAGCTCTCTTTTTAATATGATCCTAAGTAGTAGCAAGAGCTGTCATTCCTAGCTCTGCATACCCCACTCTGATGCAACTCATCTATCACTAACTCATTTGAAAGCCACATTTTATGAAGCCTTGAGCTAAACTGCAGTTAATCATCTGGGCATGGCTCAGAAAACCTACCAGTGATTGCAAGGAAATGAAAAAAAACAGCAGAGAAAGAAACATTAAAGCTTCTCATCTGTTGCACTTGTACAGGAATTTGTATTTGTACAAGCAGAAAGATGCCACGAGCTGCAGGCACTGGTGCCATCCACAGCGCTCAACACTGCAGCACACACTACCGCAGCACTCACCACGACAGCACTCACCACTGCAGCGCTCACCACCACAGCACTCACCACTGCAGGAATCACCACCACAGCACTCACCACTGCAGCACACACCACCGCAGCACACACCACTGCAGCACTCACCACTGCAGACACTGCAGCACACACCACTGCAGACACTGCAGAACTCACCACTGCAGCACTCACCACTGCAGCACACACCACTGCAGCACTCACCACTGCAGACACTGCAGCACACACCACTGCAGACACTGCAGAACTCACCACTGCAGCACTCACCACTGCAGCACACACCACTGCAGCACACACCACTGCAGACACTGCAGCACTCACCACTGCAGCACCACACCACTGCAGCACTCACCACTGCAGCACACACCACTGCAGCACACACCACTGCAGACACTGCAGCACTCACCACTGCAGCACACACCACTGCAGCACTCACCACCGCAGCACTCACCACTGCAGCACTCACCACTGCAGCACACACCACTGCAGCACTCACCACCGCAGCACTCACCACTGCAGCACTCACCACTGCAGCACACACCACTGCAGACACTGTAGCACACACCACTGCAGCACTCACCACTGCAGCACACACCACTGCAGACACTGCAGCACTCACCACTGCAGCACACACCATCACAGCACTCACCACTGCAGACACTGCAGCACACACCACTGCAGACCACACCACTGCAGCACACACCACTGCAGACACTGCAGCACACACCACTGCAGCACACACCACCACAGCACTCACCACTGCAGCACACACCACTGCAGCACACACCACCGCAGCACACACCACTGCAGGAATCACCATTGCAGCACACACCACTGCAGGAATCACCATTGCAGCACAGGTTTAAAGGCCCTGCCAAAGTGCTGTCTAACCTCAGGCACCTTTCCTGCACACCCAGCTCCAGCGCCACGCTCAGATCGCTGTGTTAGCAGCATAGGCAGTTCAATGGGCACCCGAGATCACACCAACATTCTGCAGCAAGGCTGCAGCTGCCCCATCCCTCTCTGTGCCTCAGGGGGCACAAAGCCCTGGCACTCTGCATTAGTCACATATTTAGACTCAGTCTCTCAGAAGATCGAGGGAAGCACCTCTCAGAGCAGAGTTAAACAAAATTTAACTACAGTGCACATACATAGTCCTTTCTTGAGCCTCAGAAGCTGTGTCACTGAGGGTCAGATCATGCAGCTAGCAGACCCATCCACATTCACTCACTGCCTCCCTTAAATTCCCAAGTTCCCTTTCTTTCCTCAGAAAGATCTTGCCAAATCAGCTGATGCTACTCAGGCAGCTCTTACTGCTGTAATTCTGTACAACCTCCTTTTGGGTTTGTTGGTTTGGTGGAATTTTTTAACATTAAACTCCTTCTAATTGTCAATTTCCCTCATCTCAATTTTCCCTGACTGTCTTGTTAAAATCAAAACCCCACATTGTTAACAGAGTGCAGCGTGCTGTCCTGAAGAGTCTCACACAAACAAAACGTAGCTATCAGAATCAAGTGGTCTTTATAGCACTTGTTGAACCTATTCTACCTTAATAAATCAAAGCCTTGATTCCACATTTCATATCAGTTTCCAAGTTTCATAAGGAATACGGACAAATGAAAGCAATTCCGAGGTCAACTGATACATTTTATTGCCATCCTTTGTAGACAGGGTGATCCACTGGATGATAATGCTGTTTTAAAGTGCTGTTTTGTGATCATCTCGATTTACTTAACACTCATTCTTACATTAATATTTATCATGTCTGATAAGAATTGATATAAACAAGGATAATCAAGATTATTTTAGCATCCTTATTACACAAATAAGGATTTGGGTAATTTTATGAAAGAGAAAAACATTGTTGTGTATTTATTCAGAGCTACAAGTATCCCACAGGCCAGTCATCTTAATGACAAAATCACTAATTTTATAGCTATAGATGTAGTCACAGTTCAGTTGCAATGGAGAGTCCAGTGGACTGGAGACATGAAAGGAGAATTTGAGGGAACTAAATTGGTTTGCCCTGGAGAAGGAGAATTTTGGGATAATCTAACTGTTGTTTGATACCAGCTAAAGGAAGGTTATAGGAAGGATTTTTTCTCAGCAAAAGAACAAGAAGCAATGGTCACAGACAATCACAAGTTGCAGAAGATAATCACAAGTGGGCTAAAAGGAAAAAAAAAAGGGACAGCAAGACTATTTACACACTGGGACAGTTTTCCTAGAGAGGATGCAAAATTGCCATCTATGGAGATTTCATTGTATGCCTGCATAGGCAGACAAACAACCCTGCAGCCACCAGCTCTGGGTTTCACTAAGGGCTCTGTGGAACACACCCACCCCACAGATCCCTCCAGCCTGGCATCTAACCCCAGGGCACGCGTAGAACATGCCAGGAGAGCACTTGCACACCTCCTACCTTGCATGGGATGAATCCAGCAGAGGCAATGCCCCCTAAAGCACTCCTTTCCTTGGACAAATCAGCTGCAAGTTTTACATATGATACATGGGAGAAAATGCTTGAGAAAAGGTAACAAAAAGATGGAGAAACCTGTTCAGTATGGGACCCTGCCTTGCATATTTTAACAAATAAAATACATCCAGAGTTTATGTCAGCCTGAAAGAGCTCTGACTAGCTGAGAGAGAATTTTAGGGTTTTTCAAGGCCCTTGGATGCAAAAACATTTTGGAAATGCCAGGAAAGGAACAGGACCCTCCCTTTGCATCCTGACATGTTTCTCTGGGGAAGAACACAAGAGACATCATTTTCTCTGTTTGTTTTAGCAATTATTTTACCTTTCATCAATAACCAAGACATCCCTAAGGCATTAATCCCAAAATCTTAAAAAAAATACAAGATAATTCCTTAAACAAAAAAACCCTTCCTCTTCTGACTTTTGAGTCAAAATTACATCATATATTCCGATATACTTACCTAAAAATTTTAACACAAAAGCCTTTTTCCTGAGGCAGATGGCTTTGTGGGTCAGTCTTATGCCAATCTCACAAAACAGTTCTGTTTTTTTCCTCCCTGATAGAATAGCACATCCTTTGGTCTTGTGTTGCACTGTTTTCTGGGCTATAATCTGTGAGTGGATTGTCACTCAAACCTCTGTCTCTGTACATCCAGGTTAACTCCTGCCTCTCAAGCAGCAAGGAACACACTGCAACATGGATCAAGGCAGGTACTTATGCTAAAAATCACCCTGCAATGGGAGCTAGGGACATTTAAGTTGTCAGGCAAAGACAGAAGACACACATTAGGAGACTGCAACCCAGAATAACCAGACTTTCCCTTTACCTCTGAGGCTAATGGCATTACAAACCCATACAGCACTTTACCAGTTACCAGTCATTGCTCTCCAAGGAAGATCTGTACCTTTCACTTGAATTACTAGTTTGAAAGCCAGACCTCACAACGTAGAAATCTTTCCTAAAATTTGGATGAAGAAATGGTTGCAAAATTAATGGTCACATTTAAAGTTCCTTGTTTTCCCAGTTGGTTTTTTTTCTCTTTTTCTGAAATTGAAATATAAAAGTTACTAGCAGAAGAAAAACTACTTTCCCTTGTCAGACAAAGTTTATGAGTTATGTCTGTTACAAATGAAGAAAGACTTGATGAGAAGTGCTTGCACACAAAAGCTTCAAGCAGATGATGAACAATTTTTTATTAAGTCCCTGATACAAGAAGTTTGCAAATCCATTTGCTGCAAAAAAAGGAAAAAATTTGGTTCTCTTATAGTATGAAAAAGTGCAAACACAAGGAAAGTCATCTTCCATGATTATATAATGATATATTCCCTTTAAATGAATATTGCAAGGCAGGAAAGGGGAAAAGGTCAGGAAGATGACTAAAGATGTTAGCAAGAGTTTAAGTATCAGTACTGCTTATTACTGCTCATCATTAGCATAAATATTACCACCAACCACAGCTGGGAAATCTGAGCTGGTACTTCAGCAGACTCTGTATCATTATATTCTAGAGATTAGGAAGGAAATCAGACTCCACACCCCTCTCTGTGCCAGTGCTGGTGACAACATGCAAACAGCAAAGCGGTGCCAGGGCTGCAGCAGGACATGAGGGCAGCAATGCAGAGCTGGAAAAGTGACACAGACTCCTGCCATCAGCTTTGTGTGCTGTGCTACAAGATGATATGGCTTCTTCTGGAGCAAGACAGATACCAGCTTTTATAGATTTTCTCTTCTAGGGGGTCGCCTCTCCTGTGCCACTTCCATGTTGGGAGAGCTGAGCTATGCACCACAGGAATATTGCCCTGTCTTCATGATGAAGGCGTCCATGAGGGTCCCAAGAGGAAGGGCTTCCTGCTCCTTCTGGCATGCACACTGTGGTTTGGTAACTCATTCTCATGGTATTGTCACTGCTGGGAATTCTGAGCTTCAAGGTGACCAAAAGTCCTATTCAAAATCCAATATTTTGGCTTGAATACCCAGTCTTGACACTTAACCTCTGTGTAACATGGATTTGACTAAATTGGATACAATGCTTGTAAATTCTATGATACATTCTTCTATGTGCATGGTTGGAATAGCATTTATGTGTTTTCATAGAGAAATTTCAGTTCCTTATATGAATAGCAATTTAAATCATCATGTATAACCAGAAGATGTGGGTATTAATATGACATTATATTTCCATACAGCTGGAAAGTAACTTATGTGTCTTTGGTATCTAATCTACTTCTATATCTTTTTTACCTCAGTATTTTTATTTCTCATTTTCAGAATACACCTCTGGAAGAAGAGGGGGTGATGAAATTCTTAAAGTAATTTCTGGAAACAAATCACCGGGGTATGAAAAGTGTAATTAGCTCTGGTAAATGTGCCTGTAAATCAGGCAGCCATACACCTGCACTTGGGCTTTCTGAGATGTGGGTTTTGGTGCAAGGGAAATATTCTTAGCTTCTTCTGGTGATTGCAGCCACTGAAGCACAGCTTGCTGAGGTGTTTAGTTTTGCATTAGGATCGTGACTTGGATTTCCTGATAATGCTTTCATTCCCCAGTGTGACCCTCCCATTCCCTCCTTTCCATTGCCATATCCAGCTCAGGATTTCTGCACGAGCTGACAAGGTTAGTGCTACCAGAAATTCCCCATCATGGCATAAGACACAGCTCTACTTTCAGCACAAGGCTTCCCAGGTATTGCCATACAGCTTAAGGGATATGGCTTTATTTGCCACTCAACCTTGTCTGCTATTGAGAACCAAAATTTTATAAGACAAAAATCCATGACAAATAGTAGAGTAATATTTGAAATGTCTTTGAATAGGGCTCTCTGCATTCAAAACCACTCAAGTTTCTGCTTCTTTGTTACTCCTCCTGGAATAAAGCCCAGATTTTTCTGAGCATTGCCCCTGGATTCCAGACCTTGCTGGAGAACAGGGAAGGCTGGCTGAGGAAACTGCAACCACTTCAGAGGAATCAGACACAACCTTGCCTTTTAAAGCAGTTTATCCTAATGTATTTAGACAACTGCCAGGTCAGCTGCAGGCCCACACAGTTTTACATGGTTTCCCAACAAAGAAATTCAGTTGGAGGTTTTTCTCTGAGGGACTGACTGCAACTCACTCAACACCTATTTGGAATATGAGAAGATAAAACAAAAACATTTCTCTAGCATTTGTGAGAGAAAAATTGTAAGAGAACTTTGTTATTAAAGAAATGCAAGTATTGGAAGAGGGGAATAAAAGGTTATATCTCTGCTGGACTGTAAATCCAAAGGGAGATAGAAAACTGAAAAATGCAATTGAAGGCTTTATAGATAAGCTTTAGCACTTAACAGTGAGGGATCACCTTTCTGTAATGTTTGAAAACTGCACCATATCCTGTCCTAGTTTATAACTTGGAATGATTTGTCCAGGAATGCTTTGATTAACAAAAGTAAAATAAAATAAAAAATTAAAAATATTTTAGCATTTTAACACACTATCTGTCTTCCACTAGTTCAAAGGCTTTACCAGCAGCATCAAAAACTCTCAGAACATTGCAGGTTGTTATAGTTTGCTGTGGACTGTATTGAGGCTCTATTTACTGAGGAATCTAGCACAGGTTGTCCTATTTAGTTGTGTAACAGGCTGTGGGAATGTCCACTCAGTGCCTAATTTTGATGGTACAGTCTTAGTAATTGTAACAAGTGGAAGCATAAGAAATCTTTGATTCATGTTGCACAGTTCTCACCGTGGAAGACTTGGCCACCAAACAAAGTCTGTGTAGCTGCATGACCCTTGAAAGGCAGCTTTGGCTCCATGGGATGCTGCAGTCGAACAGATGATGGCTCTGAAGCAAGGACATAGGAAGAAACAAATCAGAAAAAGGGACTTTATGGCTCTTGGTGCAGCTCTGCAGAAATCTTCCCTGATGAACAAAACCTGTTTGAGACGTTCCTACCCCAGTCATGGGCCCATGGTCCCACTGTAGCGCTGCTGCTCACTCACTCTGCAGTCTGGCTTTAAAGAAATCCAAAAGCCCAGCTCCTCTCTGTTGCTGAAAACATAAAAATAGCCTCAAAAAGCCAACTTGCCCAGCCCTGGTTTCGCTCTGTTATGCACAATTGTCCCTTAGACTCCTTTGTCCCCAAATGACTCTTCCTCCTCCCTTCATGCCCTGGCTCCTGCCTGCTGCTCCCCTCAAAGCCACCCTCCACATCTCAGCTCACTCCTCCCTCTGCACATCCTCAGCTCCCTGTCATGGAGTGATGCTGCACAGGAAGGCACAAATGTAAAATTCAAAGGATCAAAAATCAGTTCCAGTGGACAATAAAATGTATCTCTATAATTTCTGTATGACATCACTACAGGGCACAACATGGTTGTTTACTTGGCTTAATTAGGTATTTCCCTACTTTAACATGTTTGCCTTTCTTTTGAGTTTCTTTGTGTCTATTGAATTTTGTTGTTTTAGGGATAATTACAACACCCTCTTTTTTTTTTTTTTTTTTTTGCTTTTAACCCCAAGTTACCAAAAATGCACTCTCAATTTCAAATCTATTTTAACTCAACATTTTCATTAGGGAATATACAGAGCTCCCTGTATTCCTGAACTGAATTCTGAAAAATAGTCAGTTAAAGATTCTGTTAAAAAAAAAATTAGTGGCACTAATCTACAAATGTCAGCTTGATATTCCTCATTAATTTTTTAACCTCCCAACAGTCAAATTCTAAAAAAAAATATTTTGAGACACAAGATATTTTTCACTCACAGGTGGGTGACAGGAACTTGTTCCCAGGTGAAAAACACTGTTAGAAGCAAGGACAGCTATACCTTCTCCCTCTATCATTTTTCTCTGTAACAAGTAGTTTGCTGACTTGGATACCAGCCTTCAGTTCTTCCCTCTCAGGTGCATTTGCCCACTGTGGAAGGCAGGAGAGCTCCTGGAGGCCACCACAGCTCTGCTGTCCTGCTGGAAAGGCTCCAGAGGAGGCACATGTGCGACATCAAACCCCATATCCAAGATCTGCAGCTTCATGAGCAATGAAGAAAAGGGAATGCACTACGATGGCAGCTGCCCATCTCAGGCACATTTTTGTTCTAAGTAGGTGGTAAGGGGAAATAAACCCCAGTTTTCCACAGCTGTAGAAGTGCAAACCCACCACCTCCAAATCAGCAATAGAATTTCCAGCCACCCAGATGTGAAGCTCCTACAGAAGCTGTAGACCAACCTTGTTCTCTAATATTTGCCCCTATTCCTCCGCTGTGGGAATAAAAATTGCTTTGAAAAGTATAAAGTGAAAAGTGAGGATTTTTCCTAAATCCTGTAATGATGTCTGCATACACCTAGAATATCACTTTTTGTTTTTTCCCTCATCTAGTCATATACATTAGTGGAAGGGTCTGCTAGATTATGGGGTTAAGTCTTTTGGGTTTGAGGGAGTTTTAGGGATTTTTTTCTTGTGGATTTTGGCTCCTTTCGAAGGGACAGCCTGCTATAACAGGTGCATTGCAGACAGGTGCTGCATAAGGTTCCCTACATAACTCTGCCAATGCTTTTCAATCATGATCTACAACACCCCTGTTACTCCTGTGTGGGGCCTCCCCTCTGCTGCAATTGCCAAGGTTATGAATTATGCCATCCTGTATTGATTTGGACAAATGTCCACTACTGACTAGGTCGGCACCACTGGTCCTGGCTTGCAGGTAACACAAGCCAAGCCTGGGAGGGCTCAAGCCGAGCATTTAACCCTCTGTGCTGCCTCTCCCACAGTTTTTCTTTTTGATTCAGTCACACATTATGTACCCTGACTCACATGCAGAAGATTTGTGGCAATTGCATGATGTATGAGGTGCCATTTGTAAAATATTATTTAGTGTAAAACATGATGTTTTTTCCATTGATTTACAAGTTGGATTTATAAATCTGCACTTCTCACAGTTTGAGTTATATATCTTGCCTCTGATTTATAAAACTCACTAGTAAATCTTCAGCAGAAAGTTTTGATTCAGAAATCATTATTTTAAACATTAGATTTAGCTAAAACATTCAACTGCTTTATAAGTCATGAAATGGATTTACATACCCCAATCTGGATTTACAAATTCTACAGCAGATTTACAAATCACCCTGAGAAATTCCTAAATAAAATGCTTTGATTTATAAATCTTCACTTTCCACTTAGGATACAAGTGACTGATTTATTATTCTGAAGCTATGCAATAATGATTTAGTCATAAAATCCTACTTTTACTTTAAGTTAAAATTCTGATTTATAAATAGTTTTACTGCAATATAGACCACAAAAAGTAAAATTATTTGGTGCAGGACTGCTTGACTGCTTTGCAAACAGCTCCCTGCACACACAAAAGGCAAGACATTTCTGAGAGTCATAGGGAACCAACTGATCAGAGTTAGCAGCAGGGCAAAGAAACAAAAAAAATGGGACGAAGAAATTCTTATTTCTCAGTAGTAAGCCCAAGGTTTCTAGATGGAACGTTTTGACTACCCTGTCAAAATAATTTCTCAGTTCACAAAGCTTCCTGTAACCCTGATCTCAACCCCCAAAAACAGGAAAATAGTTTTAGTGACTCCAACAATTCCAGGAGTTATGGGGACTTCTATTGAATATCATGCGGAGTTTCACTGAACACTGCAGGAAATTTGTTCCTCTCAAATGAACCTAATGTTTTCCAGCTTTTAGGATCAGATGTCATTTATTTGCACCTAGCCCAGGTGCTTTCAAGTATTCAAAACTCAGTAGGAAAACAGGAAAGTATAGGAGTGAAAGAGACTTCTGCAAATGCCTCACTCTTTGATGGGCTCCAAAAGTCTTTGCAGGACCAACAGGGCATTTAAATATTTCAGAAACCTGAGCAGCAGTTCATCATGAATACCTATCAGATGGAATACTGACAGAATTGTCAGACAGCATAAGCATAAAAGGCAGCAGAACAGAAATTAAACAGCCCATTTTCGATAAAAGCCACGTATCTTGGAAATGGTTTGGCAATAATTTTTTAGCAATGACTAAGAGTAGGTTTCATCCAAAAAGTAACATTCAGAGTAATTATCTAGAATCCACTGAAGAAGGCCAAGTATCCTGTCAAACTGTGGGACATAGGGCCAGCATCCAACCACCGTAGAAGTTCCCTTTCAAAGCTCACTCCATAAATCTTCAGGAGCTCTGAGCAGGTTGGACAGCCCCATTGATCTGAGGGGGATTTTCTTTATCCAGGTAGATCTAATAGAGGGTATCAGCAGCACTGATTCTGGCAAAGTTCTCTTTAACACAGCTGCAATGATTCCATGATACAAGTTTGCTGGAGCACAGGGTTAGAAATCATGACTGCTAATTTCATCCTCACCTCCAACACTGAATCACCAAGACCTGAATCCTTCCAGACACTTGGGGTTCTAACTTCTAAGGGAATTTAGGAATTTGCTTAACTCTGAATTTGTGACCACAAAAATGTCTTTTGATTACCTCTTCCTGCCTTGTCTAGGAGTTTCCACCCCTGTACAAAGGCTCTGACCACAGCAGCAGTGCGCTGGGACCTGGACAGACTGGTGTTTTGGGGCAGTGAGGGGCAAACACTGATCCTCCCCGCTTCCTGCTCTCTCTCACTTGCCCAGACAAATATCCAAGATATGAAATGCACTTCTTCAGGGACTGTTAAAATGATACCTATGAACTGATGCTCTTTGAGCCATCTTGAATGGTTCCTTTTATTAAAATAGAACGTGAGAACCTAAGAGCTTGTATTGTGTTCTCCTAATGACAGATACACTCCTTACAGTGTTCAAAAATTCAGTTTACCGTTTGTAAAATGGAGACTATGTCTTTAAAGCACTCAAATCTATAGATGAAAATGGAATATAAGAACAAGATATTCTATTACAAGATTATTATTAAATGGGCAGTCTTCTGAAACTATTGCATATGATTTTGCTGTCAGATTTTTGGAGTAGAAGAAATAGTTGCACAGGATTGAATCCCTAGAATTTAACAAATAAAATTAAGATCTAATCCAAAGCCAAAGAGAAGAATGACAGTGCTTTAGTTTTCATCACCAAGCTCTACATCAGGCCTCTTCTTGCTGGTACAGATAATATTGTTGGTACAAATTCCAGTAAGCTCAAATGCAGGTAAAAAATGATAATGCCTACATGCACATATACTTGCTGCAGCTATAACCAAGTGAATGGCTCTAGCAGGGGTGACAAAAGAAACCACCCAAGTCTAATTTGTGATTTTATATCTATAGTTTCTCCAGTCACATTCCGGAAGGTCTAGGTAAGCCATCTCAAAGTGGGACTGTGTAGTGGGAGGTATCTCTCTTGGTCAGATTTGCATTTAGCATTTTCCATGTTCTCTATATTGTTAGATAACTCATATTTCCTCATCACCCTTTCAAAAATCTTCCTCCATTCTGATTTATACCTACATATATATGTATATTCACCTACCTTTCTAAATTCACTTGGAAATACTCAGGGAAGAGCAGGACAACATGTGAGCCTAAATTCCCATGGCTGCATAGCCTGACAGCTGTAGTTAAACCCCAGAGTATTTGGTTCTGATGTGGTGGCTTTGGTTCCCAGCCCAGTTGTGCTCTGGCATCAGCCCCTGACGTCACTGGGAGCTCTGCCTCCTTGCAGCATGGTTGAATGGCTCTCCCAGTTCAAAGCCAGATTCATAGCTGTGTTTGATTACTTGCATTTATTTTCTTGACAGGTAGCCTTTTGCTGTAATTACAGTAGTAAAATTTTTTACATCCATGCTAACCAGTTTTAATGTTCTCAGCACAGAGCTAAGAACATGTACATGCTGAAAAAGAGATCTACACAGGGAAAAGGAGAGCTTTAATGCTCTTTCTCATTCTTCAGCATGATTGACATCCATTCAGCCACAGATAAGAAAACTTGTAAGTTCACTGAATAAATCTCAGTATAGTGCAGCAAAGGTATTTTGGTAAAAATGCCTCTGTGACTGAGATGTACAGACATTCTCCAGAATCAACACATTTGTGTGAAGCACTCTGTGATAGTGTAAGATTGAAGAGATGTTTATCTTGGTTTGATAAGACTGAGAAGATCAGCTGGACACATACATAGCCCACAGCCTGCCTACTCTTGCCTGTTTCCTCTGATGTGAATCCAATGATTCTCCCATTCTGTGTTCAAAACTCCTGAACGACGGGGCTTCCACTGCTTTTCTCAGAAGACTATTCTGTAGATTAGTTAGGAGCTTTCTCCCTGACATCCATGCTGAAATTTCAATTTTTAATTATTTTTTTAACACTCCTACTGTCTTCTCTTTCTGGTCTGCCTTTCTTTGTGCTATCTTAAATGTTCCTTCTTCATCCTTCAGGTCCAGTTCTCAGCCTGCTAAAGCTGTTTTGCCTCTCTGTGCCAACACAAAGCAGCCTAAAAGCCAGTGTAACAGCTAGGAGAGGATTTCACAGAGGACAGCAGTCCCACTGCTTATATTCCAGCCTTGTCCCCACTCTGTGGTGCAGAGGACCTGGTCACTAAGGCTGGGCTGTATCTGTAGTGCAAAGCTGCTGCGGATTGCTGAGGTTTGGGCTGTGCTGCAGAACTGGGGTGTGTTTGAAATCAGCCTGATCCTTCTTGTCCTGCTTCCCCTCCCCTCCAGCAGAGCTGTTCCCATTTCCCCCCAGGAATTACCTTACATTTGTCCCAGCTGACATTCCTTTCCTTATTTTCTTGGCATGTTTCTGATCTCAGTTCCCTTTCTATTATTTCACTGCCCTCAGTGATATTTATAATGTCTCCAATTTAGTATCATCTGTGAATTTCATTAACCAGCTGTTTACTCTCCTCTTTCAGATCATTAACGAGGATGTTAAATAACACTGGACCTAATGCTATTCCCTGCATTACATTAGTAGGAAACTTCCCTATGTTTGATACATTGCCCTTTTTTTGTTCTGCTCTGTACAGCTCCCTGGCTCAGTGTTACCTCACATGCAGCATTTCTAGGAGCCAATGTGAATTAATTTCTCAGGTAAGACGATAAGCAAAGGTATCTCATGCCTCACCCAACCACAGTGTGTCCTTAGCATTAGACATGATGGGAATTTTATTTCAAGGAAGAAATCAAGCTTTTTTTCCAGCTAAGCAATGTTCTGTATAATACCCAGTGCTCATGATAGCAGCAATGGAGAGAGCAAAGCTGTTTTAGTGACTGCTTTGCTCCTGTTACAATATTTTTTTCCTCAGCATTAATGCTGCTTTATCTACAGTCAGTGCATTTCCTTGCTTTCACATTTTCAAAAAGATGCTATTTAAAAAAGACAGATTTTTGCATGGTTGTGTTTTAAGCGAGGAGTCTCCCACGATGCAATCAAGGGTAATGGCAACTACTCACAGGTGTACATATATCACATAAACAAGTGAAACATTGATTGTGAGGGGTGCAGTGACAGTCCTCTATCCATAGCATAATCTTCTCAAGAGATATTTAATCAGATGATTATTTACATCTTAAAGACCAAGGAAAGGGAAAATGTTAACATCGAATTATGGGGAGGAATGATAAGGAAGATGCTATGCATGAAGTGCTCATCACAGAACTGATGAATAAAGGGTTTGCCTGAATATGCCTTAACACCACTAGTACAGTCTAAGCCCAGACACTTGCATGATCCAAATCAGCAGAATCCACTGAAGCTGGTGGAGTTTAAGCAGTTCAGAACCCAGGAGACTGTGCCCTGACTGCTCTCTGAAGCTCATATCAGTAATTCTCATGTTTTTTCAGTTTTTTTTTTTTTTTTTACAACTTCTAAGTTAACTCATATGATACAACATTATAAAATATGTTACAGAGAAAACAGAGTCAAATGTCACCTGCAGAGGCTTGTTCTTTTGTGTATAAAATTCTCTGAGTTTAAACTGACTCTGGGTAGAGAGAGGGCACTGAGTTGAAATGGAAGAAGGCCTGAAAAAGCCAAAAAGGTTTCTAGCTGTGCATAAAAACATGTGGAGAGCTTATGGCATAAATTAGAGCTACATCCTTTACACTAAGCCTTTCTTTTAGTAAGTACACATTTCCTACTGTAAGAGACAGCTTTTCTTAGCTGGGTAGTTCAAGGAGTTTGCTGTGAGGTACTTGGGTTGTGAGAGCAAACTCAGAGATGAGACTGGAGCTCTGATCATATGAAAATAACCTCATGTTACAGGTGAGATTCTGCCCTCAACTCAAGAAATTTCACCAAAGAGTAAAAAACATCTTGTTCATGGTTTGGGAGCAACAACATGGAAAGCAAAGGAGGTCATTGTGCTGTCTGCTGGATTGGTTCAAGTACACAAACCCTCAATCACTTCAACTCCAGAATGAACTGCAGCCTGCAGAGACCTTAGATTCACAAACTCTGTTTGGAAACAGACCACAGGCTACTTTGAAGCATGGGAAACTCCTGAATGCATAAAGATGAATGATTGGTGCCCATCAACTATTACTCTTATTTTTATAGTAGTTTTTGTGGATTTTTTTTTTTTAAAGAGGTGCTGTTAAGTAGGACAAGCCTGTAAGATTCACAACCCTGTTCTACACAAAATTTAATGCCATAAATCTAAGCTTTGTGTCACTGTATTCTGACCCTCCCCACCGTCAGGTACTGCAGACAAAACCCAAAGCAGAAATTGTAACATGTCTATCATTCACTTGAGTTAGTGGCTCACCAGAGGAGCTGCTTTGCTGCTTACCCACAACCTGCAGAGTGCACATCCTTATTGTCCATTAGACTTGTAAATTAAATGCTGGAGTGGACTAGCTGGACAGGATTTACATAAAATCTCAATCAAATTCATGGCAGCATACCTTCCCCTTTGGTAATTAGATTCAGTGCCAGTTTTGGTTTTCTGAACCCAATAACCCATCTCTTTACTTTATGATATCTTAGCAATTTTCATTAGTAAGTGAATTTCTATGCATCACTTTTAAAAAGCACCAGCTGCACCAGTAAAAATGTGCATCCATTCACTGAACAGTCAAAAAATCCAAATGCATATTAATACATCTATACTCATTGAACTCTCAAGCACATCTAAATAGTTATCACATGTTCCTGATTTCCTATGCAATATCTCACTGGATGCTGATGAGAATACAATAAAGTGGGTGCAAAACTAGTTGAAAACCATATCTTGAGAGTAATTATCAATGGTTCACTATGAAAACAAAAAAGAGGCATCAAAGAGGTAGTCTAGAAGCAGGTACTATTTAGCACTCTCAGTGACCTGAATGATAAAATATAAGGGTAAACTTGTAAAGCTCATTGGAGAGATCAAACCAGAATGTCTTGCAAGCAGGTTGACCTATGGGAAGAGCCAGACAAATTACAAAAAGATCTGAAAATGTTTGGCACCACAGAGAATTTTTAATATCACAATCAGATGCACAAAAACACATATAAACTATAGCACATGAATGAAGAAATTAAGAAAATCTTCTGCTCTGAACATTTGGAAGAACTCAGGTGATGCCAGTTTGAGCCACCGTTCCTCCACAAGGCTGTGATCCAAGTGGAGAAAATATAGGTGTAGGGATAAATCAAGAAGCCATAACGTAACAGGTTAATTAATCAGCATTATTAAGTCAGTGAAGAAAAGGATGAGGTATGTTAGCCTGATAACAATTTGCAGGCACATTAAAGTTAGAAAAGAGGAGTGGATTCAAAGCCCCACTAAGCCTCAATGAAAAGAAGAAAGAAAAGGTTTAAATTACAAACAGAGTCAGACTGGATATCAAGAGAGAACTGTTTTGAGGCAAAAACAGCAAAGCAAAGGAAGAGATTTCCTGGACATATTTGTGCAGCTTCCAAAAACTGTGTTTTTAAACAAAAATGAGACAAGCATCTGCTGGGAATGACAGAGAGGAGTGATCAGTTACACCACCCCAGGGCAAGAGGATGGTCTTGATGCCTCCTAAGTGCCCTTCAAGTTTGCATGACTTATTTTAAAATCTCAGCTCTAATGTTTTCTAGGGAGGCCAGAAACAAGAGAGCATTTCTTTTGAGATGGAAAATAAACAGATTTCCCGTTGTTACTTCAAATCCAAGAAGAAATGTTAAGAGTTCATACTCACGTTTCCTGCTCCTGAGGTTTCTTTTGCAAGACCATGTCATATGATTAAAAACTTCCCTGTATTGCAAGCTATTCAAACACCTTAGCTTCACTTGCTACTCCAGTTGCTGTATTTCTTTTGATACATTGGAAAATATCAGCTCAGAAGGGCTGGTGCCTCTCTGGCATGACTGGCTGGATGGCTAATTGGCCACTGGTTCACAACACAGCTTAACCGTGTATTAATGGTCCTTTCTAGGTGCCTGATCAGAGGGGATTGTCATTTTAATATCTATTCATTTCCATATTTGCTGCCAAAGGATTTCTAACAAAAGTTTTTTCCCTTGTCTCAAATTTGTAGATTAATTGTAAACAACTTCTGGGCATTCCTGTACCAATAACTTCCATTTTAGTGCAGGCTGATGAGGGCCTTTTTTCATTTGCAAAGGTGATACCAGGCTGTTCCTTTTCCAATAGCACAACCATACCTTGGCTCCATTCTCTGTAGCCTTTCCTGTACAACATTTCTTGTAGAAATGGCCGATTAATTCCCTATCACAGTAAAAAGTTCTCTGGTCATTTTTTAGACTTAGTTCAACTAAAATTTCAAGTCTCCACATAGTAAACTTCTTCATTTGATTCTCAGACTTCGGGCACAGAGGCAATTTGATTCTCAACCTCCAGTCCACAGGATTGATCCTTAAAGGCAAGGAATGACGCTTTAATCACACCAAAAAGGATACAGCAATTAGAACTTGAACTAAATCTGGACTTGCAGCAAAAGCTGGTGGAGAAATTTGTGAGCTCTGTGTTCTTCATCTGTAGCATGTTCTCCCACTGTTGTAAGCTGCAACAAGACCAAAAGGCTATGAAAACAGTGAAGTAATGTTGTTAACACTATTCTTACATCTAGAGGGGTTCAAACACACCATTATTAGCTTGTATAGCAATCTTTTAATTATTGAAATGAAACCAAGTGAAAAGCAGCAACAATGCACTGATGGAAACAATCTTCACATGCAGAATATTTGAGGGTGGGAAATGAAGCATACCAAAATCTTATGATAAGATGGTGGCAAGAAGAAAATGAGAGTTGGATAAAAAATGAATTAGCCCCAGGGTCAAAACCAGAACAAAAACCTCTCCCATTCATTCTTCTTTTTTATTTAAACACAAAGACTTTGAGTCTCACCCTCTATCCTGAGTGCTGTGAAACTTTAGAAAAACTTGCTGGGGCTGGAGAAAAGATGGATGTCCTCTGCTAACCTGCAGGGGACAGAGTCCAAGGGGAGTCAGAGGGCCAAATACAGAAGCCTTTGAAGGGAGAGACAAGTTCAGCTCATCTGGCAAACACACTTCTCTCTTTCACTACTGCCTTAATTTTTTAGGTTGTATGTGCTGGCAAAGAAAGGGTGCAAATGTCTTGCCACAGTCTGAATCAGTTTTTCCACTGGAGATCCTGGAAGGGATCTGCCCTTGTTATCTACTGAAAAGTTGACAATGTAAAAAGAAAATCTAATTTTATCTCCACCATTAACTTTGAGGAATAACCACAGTTAGCAGAAGGATAACTTGGCTAACAGGGAGCAGACTGAGCCACAGCAATGCTGCCCGGCCTGGGACTCCCACTCCTTCACTGCATTAGTTTTAAAAAGAGCACAACACTGGGGCAACAACTGATGGCAATGAGTAACTCCAGGCATGCAACTGAAAGAAAAACAAGGCTGCACAGACATGCATGGGAAAACCTGATCCAAACTGTCATTACCAAATACCCCCCGGTGCGGATAAGGCCCAGCTGTAGCTGTGAAGATGACTTTCCTCTCTGGAGATGAGCCAAGCTGGAGGAGGATGTGTCCCACCACCATTGCCTTGATGTTTGAGTTACTGCCAACTATGGAGTAGAGAATTCATCATCTGTCAATGACCTCCAAGATCAGTCAAAGTTTTCATTGCTCAGAAAGGAAAAATCACACGAAAAGTAAAACATCTGTTAGGAGGATAAGCTGCATTTTATGGTGTTTGCTGTATGCAGCAACATGTCTGTAATCTCAGACCATATTTGCTGTGCCATAGTCACTCTCCACCTCTCCTCACTGCACAGTTCTGATGCCCAAAGTCACCTTGACTGGAGCAAGTATTAATTTCTGTCAGTGGTGTTTTAAATGTTTGCATAGACAGAGTTATCAAGGCAAGTGTGAGCAGACTGTAGGTACGGCCGGAGCAGCTCCTCTCCTGCCTGTCCTTTAGGAGCTCTGCTCCAGCTGCAGACCCAGCAGCCACCGAGCCCTTCCTTACACATAGCCTGCAGTGTAAAGTCATAGTAGTATTCAAAAGGTTAAAGCAGAGTGAACTGTTAATTTTAATGCTTTCTCTAAGCTTCAGTTTTAATAAGCGAAAATGATGTTCTTATTTGCAGTAAAGTGGTGTTATAAAATTCTGTCTGTCAAGCTCATTTTAAAACCATGGAAATAAATGATCTGACAAAATCAGGCTATTAGACAAGTGAAGAAGAGTGATTTCCATAAAAGTAGAGGAGCTGTTCCTTAATTTCACACTTGGTAGTCTTTTGGGTCGACTAAATTTTTAAATAAGTGATAAAATTATATTAGCGCAATTGCATTTTTATAGATTTTTTTGGTCATTGTACTCTTTTTCAATTCTTTTATTTTAACTCAAACCATTCTGCTGAAAGGTTACCTCTCAACTTATGTTACCTCATAACAGTTTCTGCTCACACAACAGAACTGTAGGTTCACCAATCCTCCATATAAAAGTATCCAGAATGACCACACTGACCCAAAAGAATTTTAAAGTGGAAAGATATTTTTATTGTAGCCACATCCTGCTGAAGTGCTGGCCCTGCACACTGCATTTGACTCCTGCAGGAACAAATGTGAAGTGATCCAAAGTTTTTTGATTCCATACATGAGCATTCTTGGGACCAGGTTACAATTTCCTTTATCTACACCACACGTGCGAAAGTACAACAAACATGATCCTCTTCCAGGTCCAGGTGAGTATGGCAAGGAGAGCCTGTACACAAAGAGAAGCCTCTGCTCACCACATCTGCCAATTAAGATCAGACAGGCCTCAAAACACACAGCCCAATGCTGAGAGATGTCAAAACATGCTCAGGGGCTGGTGCCCCTCTGACACATTCCAGATGACAGAGGGAAACTGCTCACGCTCAACTTTCCCCTTCACTTGAGAAACAAGGGAAGTTTCCACACCCACAACACAAGGGAAAGTTTCTGTTTCTAGTTTTCCCAGCCTAGCCTGAGCAGAGAGGAGCAAGGCTGTGGCTTCTCCTCACCTGAGCCCAACACATGTTTTGAGAGTACAGCTGACTGCATACAGGAATTTGGAAACACTTCTAAACCCTTGGCAAAGGTTGTGGCACAATTTTTCCACCTCTGGAAATTTACGACAAGCTTTTTTCTGACAAATCAAATCAAATCACACTTTTCAAGACAGAATCTAATTCTCTTACTTACAGATTGAAATAATACCCTGAGAGGTAGAGAGGTAAATATAGAAGGATTTTGACCTTTTATGAGGTCAATGACTCTTCATCTCATATTGCTCAGTTTCATTTGTTTGTTGAGAGAAGAGATCCAATACATTGATACACAGGTTGTGACATGCTGTTTGAACATTAGCTTACTATAATTGGTCATGTCATCATGCATCATATTAACAATATACACAAAAGTGCCCTGAAACAATTGTCTTATAGATCCATCACATATCATAACAAAGCTTCTGGGACTGCTATCCAGCAGCATCCAATTGTGATGCACATTCTACTTGAGCTCTGGACCTAAACATCACTGTCATCTTAATAGTGAAAGATGGATTAATAACTTCCTGCTGGCTTGCAAAACCTACATGCATGTAAAAGATGGCAACACAAATTTATTGTCAATGAGCATGCTCAAAATAGAAAGTCTGTAGAAAAGCAAAAAGTACTTTGTGTGTGGTTTGCAAACTAGCAGCTCTTCATCTTTCCCAAGTGTGGCAATTCCCACATTGCATAGCCCCAGCATTGCAGTAAGTTCTTCCAAAAAGTAGAACTAGATATTTTATCTATCAGTTGAGACACTCATGATCTCGAAATGCAGTGTAAGAATAGAAAAAAATACTAACATCTTGGATTTAAATTTAAATTTTCTGTGTTATAAATCACACAGAAAGCATTTTTGCACGAACATCTTCTTTCACCATCTCTTCAAATATTTTTTAAAAAGTGCAAAATCAGGTTCATTCCACACACAGCAACACAGCTATATTTCAGTCAAATTTCAGTGTAATTACGATGCCCACATCTCCTAAGAGATTTGAGATTTTCAGATATTAAACTTATATTTTTTCCCCTCCTATCTTTTTACAGCTGTTTGTCAGTGAGAAATGCCAATGATTTAACTCCTGATACAGTAATGCAAACTCAATGTAATTTATCTATCGAGATGTTAAGCACAGAGAAAGGCCTTACAGTCAGAAATCCTCCTAACCATGGGGTTTGTAAGCCAGGAACCTCATCAACTTGACCCACACTCCACAAGAAAGTAAATATAATTATCCTCTTTATAACCAACATGAGCCATTGGCATGTAAATGCCATAATCCCCAGAAGAGGCACTTTGTAAGGACAAAGTCCCACAAACAAGTAGAATTAGAAAAGAAGCAAAGCTCTGAATCAAATATGAGACTTTTTGCCCACTGCCATTCCAGAAATTGCTCCTGGAAGGGTCTGTGGGCAGCAGGTACAGACCCCAAGCTTTACATTGCTGCTGAAGATGTTCCTGGTTCTGCAGGGTCTGCACTACTCCTCCATGAGTCAGCACTGAGGGAATGCCACCTCATTTGTGCAGCTGGGAGAACTGTTCTTCAGATAAGATGGAAAATGATGCAAATTGTAATAAACCATGAAGACAATACTATGAACATTCCTACAGCCTGTCCCACATACTATCTCAGCCCTTTAACTGTGCCCCAGCTGCTGTGCTCTGCTGTGTGGCTGGAAGCACAGCACTGGTACCCTGCCCCTCTCATTCCAGCAGCACAAACCCTGCAGCTGGGCCCCAGGCACGTGGGGCAGCAAGGTGCATAAATGAGCTTTTTCCCCCCACACAACTCTTGCTATGCTCCATCCACAGCAGATCAGTGACCCTCAGCACAGAGTGGCACAGTCAGTCACCGCTGCCACCCCAGCACCTCCTGAAGCCCTCGGCAGTCTAACAGGGATACCATAACCTGCAGAGTCCAAGGCACTCACAGGAAGTTTTTTATATCTAGGCCACAATAAAATTCCACTTACTAAGAAGGAATGAAACCCTCAGCTTCACAAGCTCCTTTCTGGGTGTTCACGAGCAGCAGGCAAGCTGAGGGTGCTCCAGCAGCTCCACACCACGCAGGAGATGCACATCCAGCTGCAGTGGATACATGCCCTCATTTTCATCAAAAGAAAAGCTAATTTAAAGCTCTCCCTGGTACCCTGGCCTCCAGGAGTGGGATGCACATGCCTAAAGCAAAGCAGCACACTGAATCTGGCAGACACGTCCACCTGCAAGGAGAGCACAAGCGTCAGCTGGGACTCCTTGAGACCCCTCTCATTCCAGCAGCACTCCCAGCTCTGAAGCAGCACAGGGAGACCAGCCCTGCCTCAAACCAGCCAGGAGACCCTTGAGATTCCAGGCACTGCCAGGTCTTGGCACAGAGCCTGATCCCTGGGGTGCCCAAACAGCCCTCCCTGTTCACACACCACTTGCAGCCCCGTCTGAAGCTGTGGGGCAGGAAAAGAAACCCAAGGAACAAGAACAAAATACAATAGATCGTGTATAGCTGGGTTTGGGGACAAAGAAAAAAGGTTAAAAGCAGGAAGGTGTGAAGCCTTCTGGGCATCAATTCCCTGGCAGCCCTCTGGCCTCCTCATGGGGGTCTGAATGCCCACGGCACCATACAGGAAAAGTTCTTGGAAAGGGTACAGAAGTTATTCTTTCAGTAGTAAAATACTGCTGTCTGTCCAAATACCACAGAAACACCCGAATCAAGTTTTTCAGCTGCTCCTGTAAATTTCATGTGAAACCCTGATGCAACATTAATTTCAAAATTAGCACCATTTAGAACAGTCAAAGACTGATATTGATTTATTTGAGCAGACAGCGTGCTGTTATTCAAACAAACAAGGCTGTAATACAGTCAGTGTCAATCTACCTGAAACTGGAAGCTGGTGCACTGCACTGCAGTTAGATTATTGCCTGGAACACTTTCCCATGAGCACAATGCAGAGGGGTTTGGGGCTGATTGTAGAGAAAGTCAGAGCTTTGTGTCTTAAACACAAGCAGCCTGTACTGTCCATGGACCAACTCACTCCTCTTGAGCCTGGGGGAATACTCATTTTCCCTGTCTCTGATTCACTGAGCATCTCCTGGGCCTGCTGCAACACTCATTTCATCTCACAGTAACTGAGGAGACTGCTGAACTAGGGGGTTTCTATTGGCAGAGGAAAAGATAACAGTAGACTGGTGTATTGCAAATTCAAAAAATGAACAATCCCTGCTGACACTTCCTGAACAGAACTTTAAAATGGTGGAGTTGTCATCTTCCAAAGCCACTAAGACACTCCTTGAAGGATGTTTGCAACAAACACAAATTATTCTCAGATACCTTCTCAGGATACTGAACAAAGTTCTTATTGTTGTACTCTGTTAATAAATAGTTTTGGTGATATTATATAAAGTTGCGAGTCCACATCAGATTTTACTATTAACACATGATTAAAAGTCACACCAGTATGGGCTAAAAGTATGTAGTATTTGCTTTTCAGATGTAGTCATCTTTCATATGAATCTCGTTTAAAATCTACTGGGAGATCTTTAACAAACAGGACCAAGTCCCCAGCCATATACCACGAACACAGAGCAGTGTAGCTGTTAATAAGGGTATTCATCATGAGACAGCCTATTTTTGGCATTGTATATGACAGTCTCAGTAACTTACAATTGTCCCTTGAATGTGAACTTATCATTTAATTACACTCTGAGAGACTGCTTTCCCATATCACCCAGCAAGTTAGTTAACCACACAGCAATTCTCCAGCTAATCCAAGTGTGATTGGATCAGGCCAAGGTGCACAACATGTCTCTCAGTTCCTGGGAACCCCCTATGGAGCAGTCTGTTTATTTCCACCTTTCTTTTTTTTCCTTGAACTTAAATATGCACTGTCAAATGCTCCAAGATTTTGAACAGATAAATACATTGCTAAAAAAAAAATAAATCTGAATTTCAATTGATCATAAAATACCCAATATTAAGCCAAATGGATATACAGAAACTCTGAGAAAAAGTATCAATAAAACCTTGGAAAGGAACAGATCATTCATTGGCAAAGGTTTTATTGATTCATAATCAGTTTATTTTAATAAAAACAACAGGTGTCACTGGATAATTTAGGCATATTTCATATGCATTGAGAACACAGTGCAAAGGACGTGGGGTGCAAGAGATTTTTTTCATGTAGGAAGTTTATGCTAAAACATATAATGATTGAGATCTTTTAGTGACCCCAAGTTCCATTAAATGCATATTTCTTTGTTTCTATTGATGCTTCATGCATCGTGTTTCCAGCCAGCCACAGCTCTGCCATGCTGCAATGCAGTTTCATGGTAACACAAGGCAGCTGTATCCTGTGCAACATGACCAATCTAAAATGCCACATGACTTTTCTAACATCATACTACATTCTCTAGGAATAGTTATTATTTTTAGTAATTGTTCTGCTTACCTGGAAAGCCCCACACACTCACACTGCTTCCTGAAAGAGGCTCTCAGTCTTTTGGAGCAAAAGCAAGAAAGAAGAGGGGGTAAAAAGGGGGTGTTGTGTCAGTTCTCCCATTCTGCTTCTACACTGCCAGAACCAACCCACTGCACAAGTGTTAAACATGGACACAAGCAGGTGCCCCAGCCACCTGAGAGTTTGGTCAGTACCAATAAAAGTCAGTATGTATTGCCTCTGCAGTATGTATTACCTTCCCTCAGAGAGGCATTAAAATGCCAGCTACATTTAAACAAGTGAATGTCTGGCCCCTAATAAAACCCACATAATTTAATACTAATGAGTCTACCAATTATGACCTAGACTCTGAACTTCCTTTCTGGGAAAAATCATTGGGAAGGTAGTTCAATGGCAACTCTAACAATTGCATTAATACTCAGGCATAGAGAACCCCCCTTTGCTGCTGGTCATGGCATGAACTGCTTTGGGGTGCAGAGGGGAAGGGGAGAGGTGTGATTGCCTTCCTGTGATGATGAACAGAAGCTAAACAAGCTTGCTGATCCTCAGACTAATCAACTGCTTTCACATCTTAATCAGAATATACAGCTGACTTTAATGGCAGCAGGAAAAAAAGAGGAGAGAGCTTTGTAACTACAGCTAAACAACTTAACCTTCTGTTGCCGTGGCTGTGTAAGGTTTCCCACTGGAGAAGTGTTGCAAATCCCATGTTCAGCAGTGTCTCATTTGCTCTATAGGAATCACAGAGCTCTAAGTGTTCCTTGAGATGCACACACCATGACTGCAATGCCTACAGACTGCTGGGTGGAGAACTTCAACCACCTATTCACTTCTTGTTGAGCCTGCATGCAGGCACGGCTTCTTCTATTTGGGATTGAACTCCAGGTTAGATGGGCACAAGGTCTCCCTACACAAGCAAGAAATTCAGAAACAGGAGGCACATAGCAAAATTTATGGGGCAGCTTAGTATGGCAGTGCTTACAATAATTTTCCTTGTGCTGCCTGCAGCAGGATTGTCACCTTAGGTCTCTCATCCTTACTCATCTGCTAGAAGACTGCATCCATTCATCATCTCTCCAGATTTAATTCAATGATTACCATATGTTTAATTAATAGGCCCCACTATGACGACAAACTCCATTTTGAGCTGACTGCTGAACCCTGCAGAAGCTCTGGCTGGTGGGGAACAGACCCATCTGCCTTCTGAGCTGGTTCCTGCTGCAGCCCCACACGGCATCCAGCACAAGGTGACCACACACCTTTGCCTGTCCCAGCCACAGCCACCATGCTCTGCCCTGGGTACGAGTCCCCCTGAAGCCCTGCAGGACCTTCTGCCAGGCTGGATGCTGGTGGTACACCTTTAATTCCTGGTGTATCTTTAATTTCTGTGACACGCTGAGATAATACAGTGAGGAGTTCTTTAGAAATGCTATAAATAGCTTAAATAAATAGATATTCTCTGTGGTGGGTCCTCAGCTCCGGAACTGACTCTTGCCAGAAATCCATCAGAGCCTGAATCTGGCAGGCTCTTGCAGGAGATGCGAGACACATCTTTTTACATTCCAACTCACTAAATGCAAGTGCCTGAGTAGTTCTGTGAAAAGGGAAAAGAGGAAAAAGGAAAAGAAAGAAAAAAAGGGAATTCCTGGAACCCAAGGGGTCACTCCCTGTGCCAGCTTGGAAGTCGCCTTCCATCAGCTCACCCCGTACAGGTTGTTGGACAGGGCACATGGATACTGCAGTGCCTGGGACTTTTAAATGCATACAATAATTAAAGCTAATTTCTACAAGAAACAACCTCCTGGTCCTTTGAGACACAGGGCTCGCTGAGGCCGGGTGATGTTGTCATTGTTATTACTAAACAATGTTACACACACTTTGCTGCCAAACCTGTTAACTCCTCACCTCATCCCTCAGCGAGCCATGACTGCATCTTTAAAAAGCTTGCTCTGGAAAGGTATGTGTTTGATAGTCAAACAAAACAGCCTCAAAATCACTTTAGGGCATTGGAGAAGTGGCTTCTATTCCCGGCCTCTCAAGTCAAATAACTGTCACAACTTTGTCTAAACTAACCAATGCCTAGGGTTCAAGGTATTTAATTACATAATAAGTTATAGAAACACAGAGAATAAGTGGAAATGCTGCACGTTCAGAGTCAGACATTTTGTCTCAAAGTCTGGCATCCTTAGCTCACTTAGCAGAGAATCAAGATGAAGTCAAAATTAGTGTGGTTACACTATTTCTTTTTATAGCAGTTGCCTGAAAGTCCACAAATGCCAGTTCCACTAATGCACCATCACTCAGTAACATCACCTATTTTATCCTTCAAGAAAATAGTTTTGTGTGCATTTCTGAACATCAAAAGCACAGACATTCACTGTTTTAAACTTTTAATGGTTTGACTATTTCTATGTCTCTCCTGCCAGGATGTTAGCACTGATAGTTTAGTATGGCCACGTATATATTATTTATTGCATGAAGCACATATTTTTATTTTGGCCACAGAGGGTTTGTTTTTAAAAAGCAGAGTTTTACCTTCTTGGTTGTTACAATTCCCTTACCTCTTGTCTTTCTAAACATGCTGCAAGTCTGTCAAGAAAAGCTCCAAAATAAATTCAGCATTGTGATTATTACAAATAAATCACACTGGCATTTGGGTAGGAAGACCCCCCCCTCCCTACATGCTTCTACCACGGTGGCAAACTTATTTCAAAAATTCTGATGAAACGCTTTGTAAATTTTGTTATTCTGTGATGATAATAAATCATTATAGCCTTAAACACTCCTCTAGCTTGGAGCCTCAGTCACAAATTATCTTGTCATTCTGACCAAAACATTCTCCAAAAAAGCTTGACAAGTGCTAAAACCCAGAACATGAAACCATGTGTTGTTGTGAAAGCAAGATTCAGAAATGTCAATTAATTAGATTAAGAGGCTACTTTTAGCTTTACTTGTGTTGCCAAATAACCCTTAAAATATGCATAGCAGTGGAAGTCTACCTCAGCAATACAGTACTTCTGTGCAAAATAAAGACAATGCATCTGGCTAATAGAGGGAATTATTGTATCTGTCATTCAGACAAGGAGAATGATCTAGAAGCAAATGTCTTGCTTCTCTTTCCACTGTATGGATTCACAAGCAAGATAAATTCTGCCACTTACAAGTTTAGGCATAATTTTTTCCCCCTGAAATCTGATTCAGATTAGAAAATAAAAGTCAAATCACTATTATACATCTCCATAAGTAAAATGGATTTTCTAACATCACTGTCTGTGTAGCTGTCTCCCCTGCCCATAAACTATCATACTTTATTTGCATTTTTGAAGTTCACTTTAGAAAAAAGAGTGGTGCAATTAAATACATTTTATTCAACTTTCTCATAGCTACCCCTAAAATTTTTATCTTTAAATAATCCATATCCTCAATTTTATTTACACTATAAACTGTTCCTATATTTTAATGGTATGTTTGCTTTAAAAGGGGTTGTTGGCTTTAATAGCTCGGTTATTATCTTTGTAAACTAACATTCCACATTCCTCCTATCTAAATCCTAGCAAATCGCCTGTGCTTGCATTTGGAACATACATTCCACCACCGAAAATAAAATTTAAGCCAAATAAATGTTCTGTTCAAATTAATATACATAAAATGAATAGCTAAACATAGATCAATTTTGATGGATTTAACAGTAGGTTTGCTGGTGGCAGGAGGGTCATGTTATACAATACACCCAAGAGAACAGAACTAAATAAATTTAATTTCCTGTAACCCCTATTAATTTGTGTTATTTTTAAGGCTAGAACACTGTATCACTTTAGAAAAAAAAAAAAAAAAAGTTAAATGTTTGTGTTTTCATAAAACATACCACTAGTAATATGGATCAGTATAAAGGTACAGATAGTACACACAGAGGTGGGTGAGGAGGTGAGAAAAATAGGAAGAACCCTGTAGGGCTTGGGCCCTGCCCCAGGACAAGACCCATTTACACACAGAGCCTTGGCAGAAGCTTAGGAACAATACCCTACAAGAAGGCAGCATCTCATTTAATTTTTCATTGAAATATATCAAAGTAAATACGATCTCTCATCTTTGCCCTTCCATGCTATACTCTCAGAGGACCTTAAGTCTGTCAAAGCCATAATTTCTCAGGTAGGATGGTTGTAGGCACAGCTCAGGACCCACACTTACTGTGCACAGAATCAAACCTGGTATGCAGAGGCATCAGTCATTGAGCAATAACCAATCTTGGAATGACATTTAGTAACTCAAATAATGAGTTTTGGCCTTTAGCTGTAATTTTAATTCTTCAGCTAAAAAAAAAAAAAAATCCCAAAGAACAACTGAAAAATCATTATTTCAATTGTTTCTTTTTCCCCTGTTAACTGGCCACTGTTAGCCATGGCACAAGCAATGGTTTCTGGCAATTAACCCAGCTCCTCCCCTGCCAGAGCCTGCACAGACCTACAGGCTCCTTTATGGCCTGCACTTACTTTAAGCAAATCTTTCTCTTCCCCAGTCCCTGGCCTTTCCCTTCCTCACAGGGCACATAAATGGTCTTTTGGCTGCTGGCCTGATTTGTGATGTAAAGGTGACTGTGTGTAACTACTTGCTGCTGTTGAAGACATACTTGAGTCTAAACTCTCCACACTGGAAGTGAGACTCTGCAGAGGGATCTCTGCAGACACTTAAAGAGGAAGAGGAAAAGGGAGAGAGAGGGAATATTTAAGGACATATAAAAACTCCCAAACCCTATACACATTTAAAAAAAAAAAAAAGAGAGAGAGAGAGAAGAAAATAAGGAAAAAAATTAAATTTAAAAAAAATAAAAATAAAGAGGGAAAAAATTAAAAAGACGAAAAAGACAAAAGACCAAGACAGCCCTCCTAATTTTTAGACACACCACAAACTATTCTTAAGTTCTCTGGCCAAAGCTTGTTAAAAATAGAACATCCTAAATGTTCTAAAAATTGTATGAGAAGCAGATGGAGGTATTTCCTTACAGAACAAGCCTACAGTCAAGTGTAACAGCTGAAATACATTGTCCACTAAGGAGCAAGGCCAAAATTTTCGTTGTTAAAGGAACCCTGTGTACAGGGGCATCAGGTGCTCTGCCCCTGGCTGAGCTGCACCTGGGGTAGCAGGGACTCACCTGGGCTTCAGCTCTGCCTGGCAGGGCAGGGACCTCCCATGTGTCCTTTTGACATACATCCACTCCCTGCAGGTATTCTGGAGGCCTCAGGACATCCTGGACAGCCTTATGTATCTGCTTTGGCACCTAAATCCTGCTCTCCATGTCTGTTCTTGGAAAAGCCCAATGAAACTGTGAGCAATGGATGAAAATAGAGCAGTGAGGACTAAATTAAAGTAAAATTTAGTAACAGGGTCCAAACGCTAACATGCTGTATTTATCTCAAACTTATTAACATTCCTATGAGTCTCTGAAACACTTTATTACTGATACATGGGATTGTGCTGCTATAATAGGCTTCCCTGAGGAGTAACTAGGACTCCAGCTGTACTGCAGGATATGTTGTACTACATATTATAGGGTTAAATGGTGCTGTCTGTTATCTGCACAATGTGTGCATTATGAGCCTGAGTGAGGGAGCTCATCTGACAAACCTGAAGTCTGCTCTGGAACTCTGGAAAGGTTTGTGCTGTTAGTGAGAAGGAGTGAAGGGTCCCCTTTTCCAGCTGCAAGCAGCTCAGTCATATGATTGATGCTGAAAACTTCACGCCTCTGTCGGCAAAAAAACCCAGAGCTGTGTCTGAAGGAACTCTACCTACGAGTGTTCCAAGGAGTGCAAGCTCACCTGGTCACAGAGGGCAGTCACAGGTAAAACAGCACACTGCCTGTCAGAGCTGGTGAGCCAGGGCAATAATGACACCGAGGCACACAGGTCCCTCCCTCTGCCTGCAGAGAGAGCTGGTTTGTCCTTCAGCACGAGAAAAGCCTGATGGTCTGAATCAATGACAGAAGTGGCATGAAAACTCAGTTAAAATAAAATAGTCATTACCAGTGCATGGCAGGAAAGCACACACAAGTTTGCAGAGAAGAAAAAAGTACTCTCTGCCACAGCCATGCTGCATACCTGAGGTGTTCAGATAGGCTACAGGAGCCCTCAGAGTTCAGCTCCTGGTATCCTGCAGCACAAGTAGGTCAGGAACACCCACGTCAGCTCATCACAGGGCTCAGTGATGGAGCCTGCACTCCTCCTCCACAAGATGCTGTGTGCTGAACTGGTAGGTAGAGTTGTGTTCCCCTCCATAATCTCGTCTCCATGCCCCTTGCCAAGCTGAGCTGATTAACTCTTGTCCTGCCTTGTATACTACACAAGGAATATTTGATCACCACCCATTTCATAACAACTTTTTTAAAACATAGCTAAAGACTATTATCATGTTCCTACTCAGGCTTCTTGTTTCCAAACTAAACAAATCCAATACTTTTAACTTTTCCTCATAGGTCATGTTAGAAAAACCTCTAATCATTCTTGTTGATCTCTTCTGGATTCTCTCCAATTTGCCTCCATTTTTCTTAATGTCACCAACTTCAGCAGAAGTTTTGCAGCTTAGAGAATTTTTTTCTTGCTGCAGAAGTCACCTGACACCCTGACCTTTAGCTCAACAATGAGAAATAGCATACAAGCTTCCTTAAAGAAAATGGTATTACATATATACTGTCATGTATACTTAGTGTCATGCCACCTGCTTGCCACATCAACCCACTACTTTGCCTTAACAGCAATAAAGCAACAACAAACAATAAAAAAGCTTCTTCTTTTGTGAGCTGTTGTATAGACAATCTTATTGTATGACTTAGAAATACAAGAAAGAGCAGAGATGTTTTAAAATTCTATTAAAAACACTTTTTTCTTTTTGTCCACATCTCAAAAAAGCAAAGCAATTTCAAGAAAACAGAACTGACTGAAAGCAAACTGTGGGGGAAAGGCACAGCTGTACAGGCATTGTTAAAAAGATGCTAGCCAAAGTTACAGGAGTGAAATAGGCTAACACTAACAGAGAGTGGCCTTTAGCTCAGTCTGAATATTAAAATGAATATAAGAGTTATTTGACAGACCTGTGAGTCAAACTTCCAACAACTCAGATAACAAATCACAGGACATATCTTCTTCACTGTAGACTATAAAGGCCAACAAATACACATGAGCAACCAACAAGCAAACCCACTCACAGTGACACTAGGGAAATTACCCACTCACCACAAAATAATCACCAAAATTCTCTAAACCACCCTTAACTCCTATTAACTCAATAAGCACCCAAATTTCAGCCAACTGAGCAGTGCCAAGCTCCTGGGTGACTGCTGACCCGCAGGTGAGACGTGGTGAGCTGAGCTTTGGAGCTCCTCAGCAGGAATAAGGGCTTGTGAGCTCTGGCCCACGACGTGCTGGGAAGCCTCCCAGTGCCCAGGTGCAGAAAAAGGCATGCTGAGAGCCAGGGAGCAGCTCAGCCCTGTGCAAAGGCCTCTCTAGAACAAGGCAAAGTGTGCACAGAGAGAGAGCTCTGCTGCTGGGCTGCAGATGTTGGGCTGCTCTGGCTGCTGGAATGCTGTGGGTCCAGCTCCAGGAGAGGGCTTGCAGCAGGGATGCTGAGCAGATGGCAGGCAGCACCTATCTGGGCTCTGCTAGCCAAGAGTGGTGGCACAGATGCTTCAGCTACTCTCCAGAGGATTTCATTTCTGAGTACCTGGTTATGTTGCTGCATGTCTGACCAGCTCCAAAATCGTCCTGCTTGGCCACCAGCCCCTCCCTGCTCTGCTCAGGACAGCTGGAGAGCATTGCTGTCCTGGGGACAGCCTGAGGAGCAGAGGGGACGGGGGGCAGGAGCTCAGTGTTTGGCACTGGGTGTCTCTGATGGCTTTGTGGCATTTGCCATCCCTCCAGCAGCCTGGCAGGAGAGAGGTCTGAGCAGGTCTGCAGGAAATCGCAGCAAGAGGGATCCGCAGGGCTTCGGGAGCAGGGCAAGAACAACGTGCCCCAGAGCTGGCAAGGAGAGGAGTGTGCCCAGCAGGAGGGGGTTAAAGCAGCTCCAGGGAGGTGCCAGGCTGAGGGGGAGCATTCCATGTGCAGGGTGTTTCTGTGGGATCAGGGCTGTTTACGGGCTGATGTGCCTGCACCTGTGGGTTGGTGTGGCTTTGCCTGCTGTTCAGTGCTTCCTGAGAAGCTGCTAATATAGCATGGCTGATGAGCCTGCTGTTTTGATCTCTGCCTCCTTGGAATCTCTTCTAGAGCCTTTAATAAAAGCCCTATTAAGGAAGTACAAGTGGGTGCTTTGTGCTGCTTCAATACCTAATTTATATTTTTAACATTAAATACTCAAACACATGCTTTGAATTTATGCTTCTTTTCTTTCTCTCTTTTTTTTTTCCAGTATAATAGTTTCTTGCTGGAGACTTACATACATTTTGTATCACACAATTCTTTATTTTCTTTTGGGTTTTTGGGTGTTTTCTCATACGCTGCCAAATCTTACACTGAAATTAAGAGGCATACTGAAGGCTTGTCATTCAAATTACTGATGGTAACTTGTCTGACTGGGGGTGATGGTTGTATTAAAACATTTATCACATAAAAAAAGAAGCATATGGCATTTACAGAGTCTGGGCCAATGAAGAAGGAAAGGGTCATGTTCACTCCCAAAACAGGAGCAAGCACCTCCTGAGGGTTATACATGGATTTAGTTCAGAGGGAACTGGAGAATCTCATATATTTTGAAATCATGAGGGGTATGAAATCAGCATAAGTTACAGCTGCCCTTAGGTGCTTTCTTTTGAGTGGTCAGTGCCACAATCACTCAGCAGAGCACATTGATCTCACTGACTTTGGCAGAATTATGGAAGGTCTGTTTGCATGAACCATTGCTGAACAATTTATCTGATGTATTAATCATCTCTTAGATAAGAGTATCTGGACTGTAGATTTTTCTTGTAACCCAATTTCCCTCCCACAGTCTTTTGTTGTTGTTGAGTTTCATGTAAAATTTTAAAATTGTATTTTTTGGGGTTTTTTTAGCACTTAGGATCCCCAGGGTCTGTTTTGAAACACTCAGAGGTGCAGACTCAGCCTGTGTCAGGGTGCTCTGCTGCCTTCAGAGAGGATGGAGAAGTGCCAGTCCTGATTTCCCCTCCTGACAGCAGCTCTGGTTTGGAAATTGATTTGTCTTCATGGTGACAAATAAAAAAAAAAAAGAAAAAAAAATCTAGCTTCCAATTACATATGTTAGAGGCAAAATGTGAACATTTTCTTGGAGATTGGAAGAATTAGTACCATTTATAGGGCTGATATGGCTATTGTACCCACTTTTGGCAACCCCCCTGTGAGACTGTCTATGGTGCTGGTATGGTGACTCAGGTTTGTGTGTGGCCAGGACAGTGTCCCAGCCACCTGGAGGTTTGGCTTCCCTGCTGTGCTGAGGGCAAGCCCTTCTTGTATCAGCCAGGCTGTGCCCTCCTCTTCATAGCCACAGCCTCTAGGAGAGAAGGACTTGCTCAGTCCCAGCCAGCTCCCTCCCCATGGCCAGAAAGAACCACCCTGGGCCAGGTTTTTCCTCTCTCCAGTACCTAGGGAGCACTGCAATGCATTTTGCAGGATGTGTCCATCTGCTCTGCCCTTCCCTGCAGCTCTACGACATTGCACGCTCAACTTCCCGGCACAGAAAATGGGAATTAATGCGGAGAAGTGCACGGCTGGCCCTGCCTGGCCGGCCCCTGCCCTCCAGTGTTAATCTGCTGCTGCTCTGCAGCCTGCCCTCTGCAACACAGACATGGGCATGGACACTGTGACCCCTGGTTAAGCCTGTTCTTGTTTCCTGTGCACCCCAATAATGACTTTATTTTAACCCATTTTTTGGAACTCAATTTCTAGATATGTTTAATTGGGGAGCTCATTCTTCTGGCCTCCTCTAATGACAATTCCGTGGTGGATTAATGTTTTAGCACAAGCCAGAGTGCACACAGAAAATGTTCAGCCATTGAGAGGTACAAAAAGCAGTAATCTTAGCCTGAAACAATGGTACTGAACTGAAGCACTACTCCTCTTTTCTAGATCTACTTTTAAGATCCCTGTCAAAACAGCCCTTCAAACACATTTGATTGGGTTGGGGCTCATCACGCTGTCACCAACTCACTTTTCATTAGGCTGTTGCTCTCTGTTAGCCTAGCCAAGCAGAAGAACTCAAACACATGCACAAATTAAATCGACATCCAAACTCCACCAATATACAAAGCAATTTAAATGATATTCATTAGAGCGATGACAAGTCCTGATGAGGCTTTCAGGAGCGGAGTCCTTCAGCTTCTGCCGACTCGGTTTCATGGTCACTGAGGCGGAACTGCAGTGACTGTACCTCCAGTTTAGAGAGAAAAAAAAGCCAAGAATATGACTCCGCTTCCTGACACACCTACCTCGTTCTCTCTCTCTGCACAGGTTTACAGCTGAGCACAGGCTCCAGGCTTTTTTTACAGCCCTTCCCGGGCTGTGCACTGCGCACACGCTCTAGCAAATCCCCTGCCCTTCCCCACCACCTACAAACGTGCCAATTAAAAAGAATTCCATTTTCAAGTAATTTCATTTCACTTGGCTAGAAAGGTCACTAACTCACAACTCTGATGGCTATAAACTTGTCCCCAGTTTCTTACCATGCAAGAATGAATTTGATATGTTGAAGCTTAATAGAGAAATATTTTTCATTGTAAATTCATACTGAAGTTTAAAAGTTAGTCTCCATTTATATTTTTGATATTAAAAAAAGATGGACACTATCTTCTCCACAGGGAGTGGAATGGGGCTGACAGGTCTAATATAGGCTTTTCCACAGTGCCAAATCATTTGAAATTCATTTCCCTTGCGATCACAGTCCTTACCTCAGGCATCACGAGGTAAGTCATCAGAAAATTAGCTACTATTTGGTTACAAAGTCCACTATGCTGCTTGCAAATTTTAAGTGTACGGGAAAAGAAGTGCACATCTTCACCCTTATGTGACTCCAGGGAAGGCCAGTGGGTGACATGGGGGGCACAGCATCATTTTAGGACATCACTGTCAGCTGGGAGCTCCACCACCCACCCCAGCCTCTGGCTGGCCTTGCCATTTTTAACTCCTTTCTGCTTGCTCTAAGAAAACCTTTTTTTATTGCTTGAAACAGGCTAAGAATTTTAAGAGCATGATATACAGAAAATGTCTTGTTATATTATTACTCAAAAATTCCTTTTTTTGGCATAGCTGCCTTGGGTTGTAATTTTTAATTTTCCTTTTTAAGCACTCCCACAGTGAAAGATAGGCACAGAGCTATGGAAGTATGATTTGCAGTTGGGTATTTTCATTTCAATGAAGGTTATAGATAAGAACTTGATGAGTGGTCTGGACATACCCATCTATCCCAAAAAGTCTATCTGATTTTAATTCTCTTAAAAGATTGTTTAACCAGAAGTGCATTTCAAGCTATAAATAAGGCAAAGAGAACCAAGCAACAGCTGCTGAGGAAGTTAATGTGTCCCACGTATATGGTGTTATACAGTGATGAAAAACAAACAAACAAACTGCTACCCTCACATGTGAGCTGGATATGAAGCATAAAGGAGGATTGTTTTTACATATAAAAAAATTGGATTTATGGAACACCACTGCCGTATTTGTGTATGTACTAGATAATGAACAGAGCACGAGCTACATGTTAGTAAATCTTAGTCATCTTTTTCATGCTGAACATTTAGTTAAGATTATTGCCCCAAACCAAGGCCTGAAAACAGATTGTAACCTCACCAATTATCCCAATGCTTTCAGACATGTATAATGATGCGTTAATACATAATTCCACTCGCTTCTGTAAACGACCCTGATTCCTTCTTCCTTCACTGCTAAAAGATTGACTTCTTATGCAAATACTCTTCAATGAGGGCTGTAATATTATAGTCTTAAACATATACAAGGCTTTCATTATTACACGATAATTACTGAAAACTCAACAAAATTCACTGTTACCACACCCCGACCAGCAGAGCCCCTTTCATGTTCCGAGATGGCAGTTCTATAATTATTTCTCCTTCTCTCATTTACCTACAGCAGGTCAAGCAAGGGCTGGAAGGCACAGCTTGGCACAGAGTCCCAGGAGAAGGGAATTCACTGGGTTTTTTTCCAGGAGATTGTATGTATTTACTAGTGATACTCAAGGGAGTTACACATTTGTATGTCCATGCTAAAACAGGAACTATCCAATGAAGTAGTAAGTGCTATTTCATCCTTGGCTAACAGGACAATCCAGTGCCTTTTAAAAAGTTTGTAATCTTGAAATTTTTTTCTCCTTTCCTTGATAAAGTCTAGTTTTATGACCGTTCCCTGTATTTCAGCTCTGTGGAGCAGTGTGGGTAACAGACCACCTAGCAAAGCTCCAGCATATTCTTGTAACAAAAAGTTACCCAAACAAAGCAGGCAGCAGTGATTGCAATAATTTGATATTTTTCTAGGAAATATATAAGGCTCTCTGGAGGCGTACTTTAAAATACAAAATTTATTAATTAAATTTAGCTTTATTACCAGTTGTCTCTGTTCCACTTGCACCACTATTCCTTTTTTTTTTTTTCTGTTGCAGCTGAAATAAGAACTTGCAAAATTAAAAAAGGTTCTTCCGTTCAATACATGCCAGTATTTTTTTAAATCTCAAAGTATAGCCAGATTTTTTTCACTGTCATAACATGCAGAGTCATATCATGTTTAGCTTTAAATAGCAAAATACACAGCCATAGTTAAATGCAACAGATAATTCCCATATTGATAAGACTAATCTGCCTTGGTTTGGATAAAAAATTGCACATAGTGGTTACCACAAAAGCACCCGCATAATTAAAACAATATACTTTCAATTTTAATACAAAAATAAAATATAATGAAGATTCTAGAAATATTTTGGTTTCAGAAAAAGTTTCTTACTCTAGCCTAAAAGTCATATTTCAGTTAATTTTAGATTTCCGACTCACTAAAACTTAAAGATACATTCCCTGAATTTTATTTTTTTTTTTTTTTTTGCTAAATGTTAACTCCAGTGAACAGCTCTCTAAGATCTGGCATATTGATTTCTTGTTGTGAAGTGAGCTGTTCAAGCTCCATTTAAGATTTTCATCTTGCATGTAGCCCTGAGCACATCATAGCACCATAAATTAGTTAAATTGCACATTTATCACAAATGTTATTTTAAGATACTGCGTAAATGTGATGGCTGGAAGATATACAGTATGCTGCAACAAGCCACTACTTGGGTGGGGTTAGACCAGGGTCACCTTTATACACCTGTGATTTAAAGCTCTTCTCACCCATCACAATTTCATTTTTAACCTCTTTCTTGAGGCATTTTGTTTTCCCTTGCACTTGATCTGCATATTTCTAAATAAAATATCAAATAAAAAGCAAAAGTCAGAAGTTAGATGCTTATTTTAAAATCATGCATTTATACTTTTGTGTTTGTCTAATAGGAAAAAAATTATCTCAACACAGCTAGGTTGATGATTTGGTTAGCACTAATAGTTACCATGCCAATATACATACCAGTGTATGGATGAAAAGAACATTATTCTAGTTCATTGATTCTCTAAATTCTTTATAATGTGAAATCACATTGGTATGCCAGTCCTGGAGGTTCTGAAATGCAAGCTGAACTTTATTTTAATAAATTTGGGATATTCAGGTCCTGACCATTCATTTGCTAAGTTTCAAGCACATTATAAGCAGCACATTTAAAAAGTCCTTTCTGGTGCACACTGGCAGATCTGGACACTCCCTGAATTTGGACCTGGTGCATCTCACTGCACTTTCAGACCCAGGTAAGTCAGGCCCAGGAACTGATTTTTACCAGATCAGGGAGGTTGCATCAGATCATCAGATCCCCTGCCTGTATTTTAAGAGTAAGTGGAAAGAACCCTGCAGACTGTGCAGTCTCTTGTTTTTACTCCCTCCCATGTCCCAGATAACAGTATTGCGTACAGAGCTTTCAGCATTACTATTATAAGTCAATGGTGCATCTTAAAAATACATTGATTGACAATATATGCAATAATCTGCCAGTCTCCTTATGTGTGAATTTCTGGTTTGAGACCAAATACTATATTTAAGCTGTTATAATTTTCAAAAGAGGAATTCTCTTCTGTAGAGGTAAAAAGTTTGGCTGGGTTTACACTGAGATCATGTATTTGTAAAAATGTGGACAGGCACCTGGGAGGCTCCAGGGAAGACTTCAGCCAGCCAGGTTCCCTTTCCTCGCTAAGTGAGGGACTCCTGGGATGGTACAGTCAACCAGTAAAACTGCTGTGATTTTATTGCTGGAATTGGAGCTGAGGCCATAAACATTGACACACAAATGACCTTGTAATCCAATACAAGTGTGAGCCAAAAGAGGAGGAAAAAACCCAAAGCTCTGATCCCATTCACTTGGTCCACCTACCAGCATTTGCCATAGAATGAACAGAACACTCCAACACATTTTTGAGACATGGTATTGGCCTTTGACATTACAGAGAAATGGAAAAATGGAAAGAATGACAGAAAAGCAAAGAGAACCAAAGATTCAATTTCTTGCTTGCTGGAAGATGGTGGATTTTTTAAAAGCAAATAAAGGAAACTGTATGTTTGACATTGGGATGGTAGTTCTCATTCAGGATGCTGAAGTGCTGTAATGGTGAGTTTGGTTCTCACTTAACCATCTCTGGACTCAGAATTCACCTGACTGGCAAAATATATTACTTACATGCATAGTAATACAGGTGTTTGGAGATGCAAATTGTTTCAAATGGTTTTGATGGGATGACCTGTCAACACCAGTAAAAGTCTGTCACTATCATATAAATGCTCCAGATTGTTTGCTTTTGTTTGGCCTGTGTTCATTCACCTCCTCTCCCCTCCCTACCTGCTGGGAATGCTGTCTGGCAGCAGGTAGGGCCAGAAGAGGACTCACTTCAAAACAACAAAGTTGAAGTCACTGGTCTCAGGTTCCTTCTCCTGTCATTTGGAAATGCTGGGTAGGTGGAACGGGATTCTCTGAGCTGTGGAACACCCTCGGGTGCAGACTCTGCTCAATGCATTCAGGAGGAAGGCGGGTGAGCAGTGCTGCCTGCCTGGGTTTGAACTCACAGCAAAACACCTATTTGCTTTGCCATGCACTGCTGCTAACCCCCCTCTCCACAGCCAGCCTTACCTGATGCTTAAAAGGGAGTTATAATGCTCATTTATCTCTTCTGGGGGAAAAACTCTGTTAATGCAGCCTTTGAATAAGTGCTACCCTGCTCTTTAAATGCCAAAGTTCACTAAAACTCCAGTGATTTATGTGCAGCTTTTGACTGCCAGCACCTGGCAGATGAAGAAACCTACTCAAGCTTCAGTCATAAACAGATAGCATACAATTTAATTTTAATGTGCTCGTTAGTCGTAGCACATTTCAGACATAATTGTGAACGCAACACAAAATTATAGCAAAAAGACAATTTTAATGCTGCTGTAGAAAAAAAGGTTATATGAAGAGTCATATAATGGTGCTTCATTGTCAACAACAAAACAGGGCACAGAGTGCATTACAGTGTCTGTGCTGTTTACATGCCAATATTTTATACATAGATTCTCATATGGTGTCAGCTGTCAGTTACTTCTGCAAATTAACTGCCAAAAATGGAGACGAACAGAATCACTTAGTGTGCTGGTAACCACGGGTTACCTTTCATATGCCTAAAGATAAAGCTGCAGTATGGAATCTTGGGAGAATAATTAGGCAGAACAAAACAGAAAGTTACCAATTGAAATAAAAAGGCATTCTACTATAGGAAATAACAACCAAGAGCGCTTATAAATAAGTAAAAGAGGTTATATCACAGAATGCCTCATAACTTTTTAAGCAAAGTATTACAGTACAAACATTTTAAAGGCTTTATCAATGTTTAGGAAATACAGTACAAGTTTTTCAAATAGATTTAACCCTTTGAGCACTGAGTTTATCTTGAATTTTCTCTTTTTATTTTATTTTTTTCTTTTTTTACTAATAAATACCTTTAAAAGTCATGTTGTGCAAAACAGTTAGAATGCAGGCCAGGAATGCAGTCCGTGGCTTCTGTTTCTTCAGACAATTAAAAAAAAAGAAACAAAAAAAACCCAAAAAAAAAACCCGAACAAATGATAGCAACACTAATAAATATGTATAATTTAAACATGAACCTCTCTTAATATAGATGTACTGTATAGCAAAACAAAGCAAAACATACTTTGCTTTAAGAATAATGTTTCTGAATACTTTATAAATGCTATCTGTGGTATCTTTTATCACATAATTTACAATGTTTGATTGTTAAAGGAAAAACTGTTAGATCTTAAAAAAAATGAAATATACACTATATATAGGTACAGTTTATACCTGGGGCTTATCAGGTACAAACCCCACTGCTGCTAAAAATGCTGGAAAAAAAAAAAATGGCATTAACCACAATCACATTTTCCATAAGAGATTTTGAAATCTATACAATATATACATCTATGTTTCAATGTGAAAATTATATTTTTAAATTTCAAGGTGTGAGACACCTCTGCATAAATGGAGGTTCATATTAGTAATCAGAACTAAGCTAGTAAGGGTCTAAAAAAAAAGCATATCCTTACATTTTTACCAAATTAATGCAAAAGTGCTTCAAAGTACTCAGAGGGCTAAAGATTATAGGGTGAGAAATACCAGCACACTTAGGTCACATGAAAAAGTGCACCAGAATTAGTTATAAATGCTTAATTAAACTGTCTGTTAATGCATGCAGCTTGATGCATCAGCTTGATGCACAGCAACTAAATCCAATTTACACAAAGTTCCAAACACTTACCACTGCATTTTAACCTTCATATTTTACCAGTAACAACAGCTGATTATGCACCTCTATTTAAACACTGTACAGTTATACAAAACAGTTCAGCCCAGAGCGACTCTGGAGTTAAAATAAGAACATGTGCCAAGAACTAAACAGTAGCTTTAAGGCGTCTTTGACAGTTTTCCTCAAAGCAAATTACAGTTATTTTAATCAAAAGCAAATGCTACTGCTTCTCTAACTCCGAAACATACAGAAGATGATCCTCTGGTGACTTCCCATGTGTTTTACTAAGATGAAGTTTAACAGCATGCTTACTTGCAAAAGTCCTGTTACAAAGTTTGCACTGATAAGAAGTTCCGATATCTTCCTCTGGAGAGGACGTCACCAATTTTTCAGATGGTGACTTTGCTTGTGCTATCTGATTGTTAATCTGTTCACTGGACAGTTTGGACAAGTCTCTTAACCTGAAACCCAGATGCGATTCAAGATGACTGATATAAGTTGAAGGAGTTCTGATCTGTGAAGCACAGTCATTACAAAAGAACACTGGGTGCCCAGTGTCCAAATTTTTAAGGAACTTAGTTCCCCCCGTCCTTCGGAGCTGGTATTTCACATTGGCCAGCCAGTGGCTAATTGTGGTCATTGAGAGTCCCGTAAACCTGGAAATGTGCATTCTTTCTTGAGGGCTCAAGTCTGACATGATGTATTTCCCCTCTGAAGTCTGCCGTAAGCTGGCTGCAAACTGGGCCTGCAATATGAGCAAGTGCTGAGGGTTCCAGTTAGACTGACGTCCCTTCCTTTTCTGAGCTGGTGTACTCTCTTCTGGTTCCTCTATTGTGGTACCATCAATGTCAGATTTCTCAGATATGCTGGAAGGTGTGGAAGATTTTGATGTGTGACTTTCTGTCAGGTTCTTCAGCATATCAGATATATCTGACAAGGCATTCTCGCGTAGCGGCGAGTTTGACATGAATGACACGACTGCAGATGTCTTTGCTGTTGTCACTGTAGATGAAGAAGATGCAGAAGATGTCGATGTGGATGACAAAAGCGCTGAACCCAAAGAGCAGCTTTTGTCACTCTTGCCTTTCGTCAAATCTATGGGTTGGTCATTGTTGACATGATAAAAATAACGGTCTAAGTGGTCTGATTTTTTGGACTGTAGAGGTGGGGTGGCCACTGCAGCCTTTTCTGCCAAACTGTTGCTCATTTTAAAAAGCATGCTCATTGGATCCAGAGTGGGCAGGGATGGCTTTGCTGCCTTGCCAAGGTGAATATTCATGACAGATTGCAGCGCACTTAACGGATTTACAAATGGCTGTTCGGGAGGGTGGTCAGTGATGATGGCTGTGCTGCTACTTAAAGAACCCACAATGGATTTCACAGGCTCTTTCCCATTTTCCACAGGTTCTACACTTGGGCTGTCTTTGCAACCATCTCTCTGAGGAACTGGGCTGTTTTGCTGGCTTTTAAAGCCACCATCATTGGGGGGCTCCATCTTAAGGGGTTCACTGACTTCACTGCTGCATGGCGAAGGTGTCGCACGCTTCAGTGGAGAGAGCTTTCCTTCGGGCTCCTTCATCTTCTCCTCCACTTTAGCCACCTTCTCAGTGACCTTCTTCACCAACTCTTCCATGGCATGAAAGTTTGTTTTTGGCACGGGTGAGGTCTGACTACTGGGTGGAGACACTAAGGGCTGGTTTTTAGTTGGTGATACTAGTTCGTTGTTTCCAAACATAGGTTTTAAGGGTGTACTCTTCCCAGATGAGCCCAAGGACAGTTTCATCATATTAGGCAGCTGGTAGGCAGCATGAATGCTGGGGTAGCCACCCCAGCTCGGTGTGCCATTCTGGGCTTTGTTTATAGCTGAAGTAACCGTGTTTTCTAAAGACTTCAATATATCTAATCCCCCCTTGGGGCTTTCTTCTAAGTCATTTTCAGTCAAGTAATGGTATTTTGAGGAGATATCATACTTCTCCTCATCTTCACTTGACTTCTCTTTGTCTTTCATTTTGTCATCAGCAATGACTCTTTCCTTATCTACCTCTTTTTTAATCTCAACATTTAATTTAGGGGAAACACTAGAAGGTGTGTTGGAAGGAGATGTAAAGGTGGTGGCAGCTAGTGGCACAGACTGGACCTTCTCATCTACTAAGGACGTTATTGTAGGTGTGGCTGGGGCTTCTATAATTGGTTTCCCTTTTTTCATGGCAGAGTTAGTGACTTTAATAAAATGTCCCGTCACCATCATGTGAGCCGTGAGCTCCTGCAGGGTGTCATGCGAACTTCCACACTCCATGCACTTCAGAATCTGAGATTTCCTTGCCTCAAAGTGCCAGGCATAGCTGGCACCGTTCTGGTGACCATAGCGGTTATTTGGTGTAATGTAGGGATTGGAATTCTTTTGAAGTGCATCATTACTATCTGAGATTGTGGCTTTTGGTGTCCCAGCCGTGGAGTCTGGAGAACTTGGAAGTTCAAGATCCAGTGATGCTTTCTTTCTAGTAGCTGGGATAATTTTTGCTGCTACAGGGGTAACAGGTTCCTTCAGAGGCACTTTTTGGTAGTGTTTTGTTTTGATCATATGAACACTCAAATCCTGAAGAGATTCAAATGAATGACCACAGTACATACACTTTAGCACTTTCTGGGCATCTTCTTTCCCCTCCATTTCAAGCAAAGAACGTTTGCGAGGTTTGGACCATCTTTTGGGGTTATTGTTATCTGTTTCATGGTTGTCATCTCGATAATGTCCTGTTTCATTCATGTGCACTGTTAATTCTACTAAAGTATCGTAGGCAGCACTGCAGTCTTTACAGCGGAATTTACTGGCTCCAGTGAATATAGAGCCATAGAGCTTACTGCTCTGTCTGTACAGCTGGACTGTGCTAAAAAGGCTTGGTTCAGGCAGAATTCTGCTTTGAGAAACTTGCTGCAGTGTTTTGGCCATTGCAGTCTGGTGCCAATCAAAGCTGCCACTTCCACAACTGCTGCTGCTGCTGCTGCTACTGCTGCTGCTACCGTTGTTTTTTTCTGAAATTGGCTGGTGAAGGTTCAAATTGAGATTGGACCAGTAGGAATTGGAGAGGAAGTTATTATACACAGCCTTCATTTGTTCTAAACTATCAGAAACCGTAGAGTCTTCCAGTGGTATGGAAACCTCCTTGCTCTCCTCCTCATTTTTAATGGAGCTGCTCTCAAAGTCTGCCATGCGGTCACTCGTCTCACTGATGTGGGACTCACTGTCCATTTCATGGCTAGAGAACTCTGCTGCTGGGGAGTTTTGGTAGCTTTGGCAGTTCTTACTGAAGTCTTTTTCTGGACATGCATACTTTGCTGAAGGCTCCCCATCAACTGCATTTTCTTCAGGTTCCACATCTTCTTCCACCAGCGCTGCTGCTTTTAGCTCGTCTGAAACATAGGCTATTATGAAGAGAAGAAAATACAAGTTAGGTTCTGCTCATCATACTTTTGCTTTAGCCAAAGAAGTGTACTTATTTGTAAAATTAAACAGTTAAAATCTAGTGTTTCTTCAGAGCAAAAAAAAAAAAATCTGCTCTTCAAACATAATTTGCCACCTTATTCTTCTCAAGGGGCAACAGCTTGAAATTAAAACTAAATTTGAAATTAATGAAGCACATTCTGGAGGTGGCATTCATTTCTAAAGTAATAAATTACTTGTATCAACCTCAGAGACAGCAGTTCCTGTCTGTCAATTAATATGTCTTATGCTTCTCCTACCCCTAATGCATTTCTTAACAGACAGATTCACAATTTAAATTAAGCAAGCATTTTTTGCTCATTACAGTTTTGAGACTCAATCTTTAATAAATATAGTGCACAACAAACATCAAGAATTTCTACAAAGTAAAAAAATCCCCAGTTAAACTAAATTTTAAATATTCGATTTTTTAAAGTTATTGTCATTAGCCATGTCACATTTTAGAAATGATGGCTAAATGCAAGTGATGTAACCTTTGGAAACAACTCATTCAAAGCAATTTGAGGATATTCTTTATGGGTGCAACAAATATCCCATTCCCATTTAAACACAACTTCCTCAACAAGAAAGCCCATGCAGAATTATGTCAGGAGCTTGTTCAATGAAATTGGTATGCTGCACTCATTCTTGCTGTATAAATATATACAAGACCTTCCAGTGGACCTTACAAATGTCAAAGTGTTTGCTCTTTAGACTACTTTGTCAATATTTACTCAGCATAAGCTACACGGACACCCAACAGGGATCCTGTCTTTTTTCCCCCTCAAGTAATGCAACTGGTGATGTAAATCTAAGATACTCTTCTTGAATAGGACAGTTGGCAACTGACAGTAAACAATTTTTTTTTCCATGCTGCTTCTGTGCTTCTGTTTTACATGTACTGGGTCTACCTAAGTTTTTCCTTTAGGCAAGAAAATTATGGAAACATCAAAAAAAAGGAATCATTAATCAAAATTATCTATTTCTATATAATGCATTAATTTGCAGGGAAGCAAAAATAGAATCTGACTCTCTTCAGTGGAATTTAAAATCTCTCACAAAGATATTTATAAACTGAAAAGACTCACATTTGCAGTATACTCTGTGGTTAAAGATACCTGACATTTGACTTTCTCTGCAACACATCTGGAATATGTAGGGTAGTTGTATCTTGAACAACTTGTTTCTTCAGGTAATAGCACAGAGAAGATAGTAGTTTACACTCTAAAAAGCCCTACTTTAACCAACAGACTGAAAAATGTTGAACACTACAGTAGGTATCATACACATGGTATTAAACCTTGCAAACTTCTTTCAGGGAAAATATGTTTAAATGTTATCAGAAAACCACAAGAGACAAAACAACTGTTAAAGTGACAATGAAATCAGGCTTTTAGTTTCACATGGAGTATTTCTTCATTCAGTTAGGTAATACAAAATATTCACTACTGTTCTTTCACATGGATGAATGGTAGTAAATCTTCCTCCAAGCATGTAAAGTTATAATCTGATCCTCAGAACACAAGTTAAACCTTTGAAAGCACAAACATATCACCTAAGAGCAACACATAATAATGATTAAATACTTCACTTCAAATAATTTCAATGCAGAAAATTCAAGCGGCAAGGGTCCTGTTTTTAAAATTTGGGAGCATAGAGTTTGAAAGAATTATGTTAAAAAATTTTATCATAAGATGCTTCAAAGGTGCTGGTAAAAAGATCAGACTTTGGAAAAAAGTATACCATTCTAATGAAATAGAGCTGTGCTGTTTTGATCTATTTTGTGTTTTTTCAAAATATTTTGAGAAAAAGTATAGTTATTTTATGTATATCAAAGACACAGCAGCGAGTTGAAGTAAGGTTCAGCATCTATCTGCAAGTACTTGCAAGAAAACCAATACACAGAATTGAAAAAGTGGATTTTCAGAACTTTAGCAAAGGAGACCAAAGCAGTTCAAATTACTCTAAAGATGAAAAATTTTGGATAACTACTGATAACGTGCAGACAACTGACTGTTAACTGCCTCTCTCTTAACCACACCAAATCCTAGTAATTAAGGAAGGGTGGAAGGAAGGAATCATGGCATGAAACCTCTGATTTGGAAGCAAATATACCCTTTTCCTATTCCACCTTGTGCAAACAGATTTTCTTATACAACTCCTGTTTCTTTGCCTCTGTTTTGAAACTGCATAATAATTTCCTTTACACAAAGTAAAGAACACCCAAAGTTATCACCACTCTACCTGCCTTAAAGAGACCTCACTGACACCCCAGGCTGGGGTGCCTCACCAAGGCACTCTGAGTGTACCTCCTTTCATTTTTTCTGGCTGCTGAGCACCAGTGTGAGTGTGCCACCCATTCCCACCACCACACCACATTCCAAATCCAAGGGCTCCATCCCTGCACACCAACACAAACAGAGGGTACAGGACCAGCTCCCTAATTAGTGTGTTCTTCTTTACGTTTTTATTTCTCGTACTGCTGAAGTCTTATGAATTTTGTTTGAACTGAAAGACTTGTCACATTCACAGCTTTTTTAGAGAGTGACTTTTACATTAGGGAAAACCTCCAGCATGTGGCTCATTTAAATGTAAATCTATTTACCTTTCATGCTTTCTTTGCCCTTTTCACCAACTATCAAGCATATTTGCGTGTTAACCAGGAGCTGCCTCCTCTGTAGCTGTTCCCCTTCCTAAGCTCAAGTTGTGAAGCCAACTTGTGACATCAGTCTTTGATCCAGAAATGCAGGAAATGAGGCACAAACGACAGTGGGGAATTTAACCCAGCAATCTACAACTTTTAAAAAATGACAGTTCCTAGGGCTCCTTCTGCTCCTTCCCCTGCAGGAGGAGAGAAGGGATGGAACCTGGTCTGGTGGAAGGTGTCCCTGCTCACAACACCCTGCAAGGGGCAGGGTCTGTGTGAGAACAGATAAAGGTAACAGCCTCACTGCACCAGAAACACGGACAAGGAGGCCCACAGCAAAGAAATTTCTTGTTTGGTGAAGCACCTACAGGAAAAGCAAAGAGACTGTGAAAGGAGAGAATAAAATCAGGAGGAAATGGTAAAAAGGTTTTCCACTGTGATTCACTGCCTGGAGGACAGACTGTTTTTAAGAAGCACTGTCACCAGCTCATCCTTACTTAGCCATTGCCCTATTATGTAAAAAAAAAAAAAATAAAAAAATAAAAAAGAGGCCAAAAAAGACTCATAGTTTGATATTTTTCAAGTGTAGAATAAATGTTTCAACAGCAGGGCATCAGTAAAACTGTTCTTTAATGCCTCAACAGCAAAGTCTGAGGGGAAAAGAAACAACTTTAAAGGCAATTCTAGTGGCAGAAGTTAATAAAAGTGGAAATGGAAGAAATTAGGCAGTTCTGGGTTTTGTTTTTATAGACAAAAAGCACAAAAAAAGTTATAGTTCTCCAAAAAGTGTTTAGTTTACATCTCACAGGGCACCACAACCCAGAGGAAATTGCCTGCAAATTGAGCAGTGGTGTCACTGTGACATAGAATTCGACAAAAAGTGGAGAGCTGTTGCCTGGTGTGGCCCTCACATTCCTAGAGAAAAGGATATAAAAAGGGTTCAGAAACATCTTGCAGGTACAGCCACAGGGAGGTTGAGAAGAGACAGTTCCCTCATTAATATTTGTTCTAATTATTAACTAAAGTGCTAGGTAACAATGAAATTAACACATTTGATATCAATATATAACAGTAAGCTGTGGTATAATGCAATTCATTTCCACACAAGAGGGAATTACCTTCATAACTGAGCTATGGATCATTTCTTTGCCAGTGGAAATAAATTGTGATCCATCACTGTCCAAAATTATCTACATATTGCATGGACAGTAATAAACTCGCATACCTGGCTGTGCACAGACACCAGGGATCCACTGCAGGAGAGCAGCCCCCTGTGCTCCCCAGGCACAGCAGCCCTGTGTGCCACAGCAGCTGTGCCTGCTGATGTCCTGGGCTCAGCACCACAGCTGCCACCTCCACCCGACTGCCAGAGCTCCATTGCAGCAAAACCTGCATGGCTCTCATCCCCTCCACGGCAACATCCCCAGTGAACGGCTGAACACACACCTCCCCGAGATTGCTTGGAAATACAGCAGCACTAAAGGTGGATTTTACTGCTCTCCAAAACCCAATTATACGCATTTTTTTTCTCTCATTTCCTGAAAAATGCAGCTGAGGCCATATATTTTGGCTTGGATGTATCCAAATATTTCATTTCAATACTTTTGAAATTTCCAGTTTTAATTACAGTAATTTCACGATTATAAGCCGCACTGAGTATAAGCCGCACTTCCGGGTACCAGCAACTTTTCATTCTTTGTCCATACATAAGCCGCACCTGATTATAAACCGCACGTTACAATACAGAGTGTGATAAAAGGTATCTGTTCTATCAACATCTGTTGAGGGTAGGGGCAGTGATCCTGATCTCTGTGGGAGATATTCTGCTAATGGGCCACCCATAGAAACCAGGCAGGGCATTGTTCTTTATCTTTTCACAACCCATCCTTCCTCCAGCGAGTCATTTTCTGCTAATGGCCATTGAGTCCCACTGTGGGACTGATAAAATTACTGCATCCCATTGGGAGTTGCTCCAGCCAGGGGGAAGAGCCCAGCATTTCTTACCAAGATAAAACAGAGGTTTTGGGACACTAAGGGAGCCCCTTTCTCCACTGGACTCCAGAGGAAAACCGGATTTCTCCACATCACCACTGGACCTCCAGAGGGAAACTGCACCTTGTACAGGAGCACTGCTCCAACTGAGCCACATCTGTCACTGCAGGAGGATGCAGCCACCATGGAATGGGACTGCTACCAACACCCTGCCTGACGGGGTGGTAGGTTGTACTCTGACTTTGTCAGGGTTTGGAGTTTGTTTCTTTGTAGTACTGTATTTCTATTTTAATTTCCCTAGTAAAGAACTGTTATTCCTAATTCCCATATCTTTGCCTGAGAGCCCCTTGATTTCAAAATTACAATAATTTGGAGGGAGGGGGTTTACATTCTCCATTTCAAAGAGAAGCTCCTGCCTTTCTCAGCAGACACCTGTCCTCCAAACTAAAACAGCAACTTTTTGTTCTTTGTCCATATATAAGCCACACCTGATTATAAGCTGCACTTTGGGTTCAGACCAAAATTTTAGTCAAAATGGTGCGGCTTATAATCGCGAAATTACTGTATGTTTTTTCTTGCCAAATTTTATTCTTTTGTTTTAATTAGCTCACTGGGGGTATATTTAAACTAGTATAGATGCTGTTTGCTTGAAACAGAACAAAACATTCTAATATTCTTCTCATATGAAAAATACTCAGCTACGAAAGTCTATCATAACCACTGAGTTCCTTGGAAATACTTTTGCTTTAACAAAATGGCTTTTTATTAAAAAAAAAAAATCATCTTTGTTATGCATCATCCCAAATCATCATTCAAAATCATCAAGTAATACTAAGGGTCATCTTCTAAATGATTTAATTTTTAATTCATTGGGAAAAGAATCTTCTCAATGCTTAAAGAATCTGACCCCATCTGTATTTCACATGTGAAAAAAATACAAAACAGCAGAATGGGATCACGAGCAGAAATGCTCCGAATGCTTCGTGATCAATATTGTATTTATTCCCAGGAAAAAAGAAACAAGGAAAAAGGATCATATTAGCCATAAAGTGGAGCAGTGAGTAGGACTCTGCCAGAGAAAGCCCCTCTGCAGCCTGACCCTCACTCCCCATTCCATGGCACTGCACAAGAGGTGGCTCTTGTCACTGCCCCTGCTGCTGGCAGTGCACAGCCTTGTCCTAAATACTTGTCCCATTCTGTTTTAAACCAGACACCAGTCACCAGAGAAATTTTTTAAATGTTTTTTAAATATGTAAGTAATCTTTGAAAAAACCTCAGAGTCCCCAATTTTGGTAGTACCGTTTGGAGTTAAGAGGTGGCTCAGTCCCAACACCAGTGAAGAGAAAGCCAAGAGAGGAACAGCAGAGATGATCTGACTGTGCCAATGAACCTTATTCACAAAATTAATGAGCAGAGGCAAGAGAAAACCAGCTCGGTGGATGGAGTCAATCAAAGACCTAATGCAAATGAAGGCATATAAAAGAGTTATATTAGTCTGTTAAAAAACTCCCACTCCACAGGCCTTCCACTCACAGAAAGAAAGGCAAACATTTCACCCACAACACGAGCTATTTCTATACTGGGACTAACTGATAATTCCCATGTAACTGAAATTGTACTGAGACTTCAGTCCTTGGCAGAGATGCTCACATATTCCTCATTAGGCAGTCAGGATGGGAGGCAGGAGTGACTGCCCTGTTTACAAGAGTGGCAAATGACAACACTCTCTAAACGGGCATGGCAGCACTGATTACCCAGCACCTTGACAGGGACATTATTCCTGTTAGAAAGGTCAAAGGTTCTGTTTCATAGAGGCAAGACTGTCTATTATGGGAGAGAAATGTTATTTCCAAGTGAAGAGGTCAGCACTTCTCTCGCACGCCGGCTCAAGTCCCTGGTACCTCGCACCGGAGCACGAGCCTGCTGCAAGACGGATTATTCTGCCCACTGGCAAGGTCAAGAATATTAATGTTGAACATGTTAATTTGATGTGATGTGCATGATTAATGCTTGTTTAGCTGGATTTTTTGTATGTTGATAAATCTGAAGCCTTTTCATGCCGTTGAGAGTGTAGGATTAAGTCCCTGGGAAGTGATGTGGACGGATGTGACATAGGATGCCAATCTGATGGTGGCTATCATTAGGCACTAAAAACTTTGAAGTCTACTTTGTTTGTTCCTTCATGAAAATACTGCAGCTGTCTGCCACAGAGAGCTCAGAAACAGGCCAGAGGAAGCCAGCCAGCTGCTCTGATTCAGCATCCTGGACTGGTATTACATTTGGAGAGACTTCAGAGGCCAAATCAACTGTAAGCGTTAAGAGATGAGAATTACATGGACAGGGACACACAGTGAAGAGATGATAACAAGGAATTAGCTTATATGTCATTATAGTGTGGGCCACCTAAGCACAGAACAAAGCAATTTTACATCAGGCACCTTTTCCTCATGTCACTGTACTCCAAACTCTGCTGGGTTTTGTGTAGTTTAAAGGAAGATACAGGACTCAGGTCTCCCATTCACTTTAGACTTTACAGGGCCACAAGAAATGTGTCATACAGGCCACTCACAAATGAAGAGAGAAAACATTCAAAACCTGCTAATTCTGATAAGGGAGGCATTCATTTTTCTGAAACTGAACACTATTTAGATGTTTCTTAAATGACCAAGTGAAAACCCCACATTTATGTATTATCTCCTTCACTAAATATACCCCTGAAAAACCAGCATGCCCTAATATGAAATGATGGCTTAGAAACAACTTGGTACTATTGGACAGAATCATTTAACTGAGGTGTTCAAGAGCTTCAATGAGTGCTTTATTTTTCACATCAGCCCTCATCCTTATCCACAGTTTACAGCTGAAAACCTGAAAAGAAGTTAAAAGTTAATTGTCTGGTGCTAGACAAGAAGACAAGTGAAGGAGCCTGTCACTCCTGTAGGTTAATATATATAATTCAGCTATTTACACAAAACATGGGAAGATGACTTAAGTTTGTTCTGTTCCTATGTTTCCTCACAGTGAGTTTATGTGAATACAATATATGTGTATAATTGAAAATAATTGCCAGTTTTCAGCTGGAACAATTATTTCACCCAGTGAAATACCCACAGGTGCATGTGCTCAGCACAACCCAGAGCCTGTGCTTACAGATCTCCTCTGAGCCAAGCTGCTGGGATCCAGTGAATGCTGAACCTGCAGACTGCCACCAAACTTCTTTTCACAGTGGGGAAAATAGGGCAGGTTTCTGAAGTATTGTCACAACTCTCCTCTGAAGAGCTCTGCTCCCAGCACAAAGCAGGACTCAGGGTCACTGTGACACCTACACTTCCAGACCTGTGCTGGACATGGAACATGATGGGTCACGCCTCCCTCCTCCAAAACTCACCCTGCCTTGGTTTCTCCCTAGGGCCTAAACTCCCTGAATCCAACCTGCTGAGCAGGGCTTTTCTAAAACCTGCTCAAATTACCCACCCTTGAAAACATAACACTGCTGTTTTCTGATCCCATCACACTGCAGTGTGCTCTTCTGTGGGTAGGGTTGCACAAGGATTAGTCTGAAATCTGTCTCACTTGAAGAGTTCACCTGCCACCTTCCACAAGAGCTTTTTGACAAGAAGGGATACAAACATTAAAAAGCCTTGGTTGAGACCCAAGGTCCAAGTTACTCAAATATATACTGAACAAAACCGTATTGATTTCCAGAGACTTTCTTCAGGTATCATTCTTGTACAGACATGAGTGAACAACATGCTATGAGAAACTTCACAAGAACAAGAGTTCAGAGCCTCTCTGGCCAGGAAGAACAGATTTTATACAACTGACTGCCTAAAGCACCACAGCTCATGTCCCACTGTGTGTGCCCATAGCTGGTTACCAGAAGCAAGGCAGGGTTGACATTAATCCAGTGGAAATGCTGAGAAAGGTCATGGACTGCTAGAATGAGAGAAGGACCTTCCTCACTATGGTATTTTGTGCAATCCATCTCCTTTCCCCTTTGCACTCTGGAAGAGTAGAGATTTGAATAGCTCCTATGGGAATATGCCTGGAATTTCTGGGTGATCCTTCTGCAAAAGCAGAAAAAACCTTCTTGGCTTCCCTGCCACCACATAACCAGCTTTTCACAAGCACCACTAGGACCAGACCCAGTGGGCAGATGAGCACAGAGACTGGAAGCACCCAGTGGGAATTCTCAACTTCTCCTTGGTTTGATTCAGTCCAGGATCTTGTGATCCCATTTCATCAACATTCCTGTAGTACCCTCCTCTTCCTCCCCTCCCCACCCCTCCACCTTCCCCACAAAAGGCTGCTCTTTCTCCAAGTGCACCAAAGTTACAAATGAACACCATTCCAAGGAGCAGAAAGCTCCTCACTGTCCATGGGATAGTTAAGGGCCAGCTACTCAGCCAGGAAGGGGAAACACCACCAAGGATTAGGGAACTAGGCACAGACTGGTGAAGTATCACCTCACAAGTAGCCCTATAGTTTCAAAAATTTCACATAAACTTCACAAATCCAGTGACCAAGTGCATTACTAACAGGAAATACCCACACCCACATCTGCCATATAAATTATTCAACATGAATAAATGTGATCCACTCTTAAGTTAGACAAAAATGGCTTTTCCTTGGTTTCCAAGGCAGTTGCTTTGTGTGAAGTACTACAGACTTCTGGAGAGCTCCACTCCATGCAAGCACACGTGACAGGGGAGTCACTGAAATAGGAGCTCAGCAGCAGAGAAAAAAGCTTCATGTTACATTTGACCCTAATTGTTCTTTGGACTGTAGAATTCTTCTAAGCACAGAATTACTATTTCCTCAAATGGACAAAAATATTTACCAGAACATTCAAAGAAAAAAAAAATGTTTGTTTTGGGGGTTGTTTTCTTTTTTAGTTAAAAGTCACTGTCAACATCCTGGCAAGACAAAGCCAAATTCTCTGTATGAATTAGTACCAAAATACAGAATGACACAATCTCTGCTTGATAGCAGACATTTGGGTGGCATCTTTTAATCACTGAAAAGCACACAGGGCATTCCACAAACTAATACAAGATTCACAGCCAACTCTGGGATAAGCAGCCATGAGCATAGAAGTTCTCAATATGGCTCTAATAGCTGGTAATTATTATAATCCTTCACTGAGCAAACAGATGTTGTAGGGGAACTTCAGTTTCTTCAAATGCAGTAATCAAACCATTCTGCTTCTGCCCTGCCTCTTCTCAGTAAATGCTTTGTATAGTGGAGTGGAAATAGCAAATGCAGTGACAAAATGACCATTTAATTGTTCCAGAAATCTGTTTCTGAACAAAACTGATGTTGTCATTTCTCTTTTTGTACATTTCTCAGTCTTCTGATTATGGTTTAGCCTTTTTTTTAACACCGAGAAAAAATCTTGCACCTTACTTTCTGTAATCTTCCCACATATTTGGTTGCTCCTAATTTGTCCACACCTTACAAGTTTCACAGTAACTAGAATTTGGTGCTGCGTTTGTGTTTAGCTGTACTAATATTAACATACATGTCTGGAGCTTCCACCTTCACGGCGAAATTTTTAAAAATCAAGTTTTCACCTAAAACACTTCAGTACATTACAGTGAGTCATTCCACTTGGTGATTTATTTGTAAATAATCATGACTACTTAAGACATTGAAAATGTACCAAAAGACCTACAGCCTAATCCTTAATTTTGCAGCAAAACTTGCATCTCCCATTGAAGCCCTTTCTACAGTAGTTTCAATAGCTATTTTGGCTGCAGTGCCTCCTTACAATAAACTCTATACATCTGTATGAATGGTATAGTAGAAATCCAAATGATTTCAATCACAATTTCAGCTATTGTGAACTTGCGCTTATAATGAAGTTCCTCTATTAAGAAAGGAGCTCAGTGTGGGCCAACAAAGCTTTGTGTCCTTTCACAGTTGCTATTCAGCCCTCATTTAAGAAAAACAGCTATTGACTGCAATATGAATCTTAGACTAGAAACAAGCAGAGATTCTCAGGATTACCTCTACAAGATGGCCCCAGCTTGTTTTGTATGTGGAGCAAGAAGAAGCACTGAGTATTCATTTCACTCATTTGCTAACTATACTAATATACACTGTTGTAAATGAGTCTCTATCTACCAGTACCTATTGAACAGAATGGTATTTGAATAGGTGGGGTTTGCTATAATGCCAGGCTAAGATAATGTGCTAGAAACAAATGGTTCACTGATTCCTGAATAGAAAATTTGCTGGAAAACCCTGAGAACTAGGAGATGAGGGGGAGGGGATTAAAATGTCGCTTCTGAGCCACCAACCAAACTCCTGTCATTTTTAAAAGATGTTCTTGTGGCACAGTATGAATAGTTTATAGCCATGATTTTGAACATTCAATGTCATATAAGAAAAGACACTTGTCAAGAGCCTTTCCCTTACCAGCACCCTCATCATGACCTGTGTTAATGAAGTTAATTGAATTTAAGATCAATAATGGTTAATTATTGCAATTTGACATTCTGAGATAAATGGCTTTAAGACAGAGAAATGTGTGTGTATGTGAATTCTCTCCAAAGAAGGTGAACACATTACAGCCTAAGAGGGATCACACAGTCCTTCCATTGATCCTGGTACAATCTGATCGACCTAATCCTCTGATGAATGTGGGCTTTTCACAGCTACAAGTAAATGTTCTACAAGACTACTCTAACCCTTGTCACTGACCAAATCTATATGAGCTGTACACTAGAAATCTATTGAGATAGATTAAAGAACTGCTGTAGAAACAAGAGATGCTTCAATAAAGATGAAGGTTTATTATATTGACTATTAATGTTACATGCAGTATGTAATTATGAATGCTTATGGATCCTAAGAGTTTAATTTTGGTCAGTCAGATGTAAATGATCACAACTGAACAATAGTATTAAAATAAAAAAGTAACAGATAAAAAAATCCAACAAGCATGTTGAATTTGATGACTTCAGAGTGAATGCTCAATAAGAGAGATTTAAAAATCATCCTTGAAACATGCATGAAAATGCTCACAGACCAGTATTTATTTCACTCATCAACCTACTTCTTTTAGGGTTTTTTAAGTTTACTTTCACAATAGTTCCTCAACAGGGAGACGTTTTTCAAACGTGTTAGTAATGATATTCTTACATGCATACTGAACAAGTTAAATGACCACTTACAAGATTTATAATGACAAAGTAAATGTCAAGGAAAAAGTATTACTGATTGCAGAGCACTGACAATAAAAAGCAGCTGAAGAGTTCTGTCAAAATGTAAGATTATGCAAAAACACTATTGAGAACACTGCTAATCATCTGCTCTTGTCAATTACTTGAAGGGTATCTGACAGCATATTTACATTAAACACATTTCAGTAGTGAAATCCTTAATGCTGTATCAGAATATTTTCATTATCATTAGAAATCCTTTAAAAGTCCTTTTGCAGCAGAGCATTGTAACAGCAGTGATGTAACATCTCTCTCTGTATCAGGTGGGGGTTTCTATTTCATGCTATTAAAGCTACATAACATTTGAAATAATATAACCACAGACTAAATATACATGTAAGATGGCAATCTCCATATTCCTGTATTCAGTGTAGGTGTTTTCAAGTAACAGCTTTGCAGTAGTCTCAAACTAAAGACAACTGATGATCTGTCTTTGTCTGGCCATTCTTTTAGTCTTTTACTACTCCTGTGACTGTACTTTCTCATGGCAAAGGACATTATCAAGCAGACATTTTTTTCTAGATCTCTGATTGTGACTTGCAATTCAGCTGCTTCAGGAGGAGACACATTAGCTACCAATGCCTTTCACCTGCTGGAGAAACTCATTTTAGTTATGTCTGTCTTATACTTCATGGAACCCTTCCTCCAAAATAGAGAAATAAATGAAATGTAATGAAAATGAAATGTTGATCCTTTCCATGCTTCAGCAGGCGTTACTAAAAAAGCACACATAACCCTGTTTGATGTGTAAAACAATAAGCATGCATAAAAATGGACAGAGCAGAAGCGTGAGCTGCCTTTCAGGGGGAATTCATCTGGGTTTAGAAGAAAAAGAAGGAAAATAAGCCCCGATCAGGACTTGCAGGATCAATTTATGGTTTTCCTACCACTTTTGTTGCACACAGCATACCTAAACTCAGTTTGTAAAAAGAGGAGCAGAGTACTTACCCTCCCAATGCTTTCAAAGCACTACAGGTTTTCAGAGAAAAACACCACTAAGTAAAACTAAGCTGGCAGAAAGCTCCGGGTCTGGGTCAGGTTGTGTCCTGATTCAGACCACACAGGTAAGGGGCACCCCTTGCCATTCCCCCTTCAGTCAAGGGCAAGGGTGAGTTCTGTGCTAACACAGCCCATCCGTGGGATCAGCTCAGTGTGTCAGGACTGTCACACACACCCAGCCATGCACACACCTGCTGGACAGCTGGGAAGGCAGCAGCCAGACCTCCTGTCCTGCCCTTCCAAACCTGAGGAAAGTAGAGCCAGCTCCTGAGTCCTGCCCTGCCCCTGCCAGCCTGGCAAAGCCCAGCAGCACCAGTCCC